>NC_051182.1:77398026-77424908 GCF_013339695.2 Rhipicephalus sanguineus | reverse complement strand
GAAACCGAAAACAAAAAAAACGAAAAAAACGGTATTTTTCACCGGAACGAAAACGTAACCGAAGCTTTGTCTATTTTTCGTTCCGAGTGCAACCGAAATTTTTTCAATCGGTTTTCGGTTCATGAGAAAACTTCACAATCCGGAACAACTCACCTCATGCAATGGGAGCATGTCTCAGGATACAGTTATAGGGCGTACCTCAGGCAGGAATTCCAAAGCAAGATATGTTGAATTGTGCAAAAAACGAAAACAGTAGCAATCAGAGATGTTTATACTAGCGCAAGTGAAGTTCTGTGCGCCTGTCACGCAGGCCAAAGTGGAGAGGGCGTGCAAATTGTCGGCGCTGAGGTTTGTTTACAGTGAAATGTGTTACGAGATCACAACAGCTGATTTTGGCGCCATAGTTGCCCGCCGCCGCCGGCTTCCGTGAGTGCTATCGCGTAAAATAAGAAATTTAAATGAGAAACAAATTTCTAGGATCGGATGAGATTTAAAACCACGCCTTCTGCGTGGCAGTCGGGTCTTCCACCACACTGCCACGCTGGTGGTTGTAACTCCTTCGCAAAAATACCCTATACAAGCGTCATGTCGGGCAAGGAATCGTGTTAACATAATTAATGTAGCGGGGCAGACGAGCAAAAATAAGAACCAGTCATCACACAATGCTATAGCGCGAAGCGTGTGGTTTATATTGCTTCCCACCAGTGTTGCGGATTTGCCACTCGAGAATTGGAATGACTCCAGAATCATTCCACGTTTTCGCGACCTCGGAATGGAATGGGAATAACGCTTGGAGGAATGGAATGGGAATGGAATTGCGTCTTTTTTCCAAAAACAGAGCACGTTTTCGTTTACGGGCTGTTTTTCAAATTCAAACATTATTAGGCCAGAGCCTCTAACTTAACAATAAAGTAGTATTTTTCAAATGGCTTGGCTGATTACAAGCACGATACATTTAAAGCAACGGGCCTACTGCGAACCGAGCAGACGCTGAAGGGAAAAGAAATGACCCTGCGCGTTGGTTCCCTTTGATACCCCACACGAAAGAGGCGAATACTCTATGCACAGCCTGATCTTTAGTGCAGCCTGAGCAGTTTAGTACATTACACACGTAAATAAACTTTGCGACAAGGAAAAATTGCATACCTGCATGAGGCGAACACAGAAAGTTATCCTCACCCCATCCATGCTTGCGAGGCGCCCTTGACAAGCGTGAGTGCTGAGGAGCAGTGCGGCCCAGTGTACCGTATTCGATGCAAAGGCACAAGGTGCCCGAGTGGTGCACTGTTCCAACTAATGTCAGCAAATCTAGACGGTTCTGTTTCCCATTAACCAAGTCTTAGTTTTTCTCCGCATTCACGACTACTCCCTACGCGTGGTAAACCTGCTTAGTCTTCCTGAATACTACTTTTGTCAGCATAAAAATACGCTATGTCGTAATTTTAGCATTAACACATTAAGCTTAAACAATATTAAAGCCTCACCATTCGTTCAAACATGCTGACCCTGCAAACACTATACGTAGCGGGAGAACTTTCCTTATGAGAATTAGTAGGGTGGCAGTACTGCACGAGATATCTCACTAAGCTACTATCCCTCGACCTTGGTAACGTGTTTTGTGTGCTTTTGCACTTCTTAATGCATCCGATGACATCAGCTTTAAGGGGCGTTCATTCTTAACTCGATAAAACTATCAATATGCCTTTCCTACGTTGAGGAATTACAGCAATGGAATGGAACTGCCCGGCCATTCCTGAAGTGGGAATGGGCTAAGTGGTTTTTCTTTCCGAGGAATTGAAAAGAATGGAACTGCGGCAAGTTCTAATTCCCCAGAATGGAATTGGAATGCAATGGGGGCACCCATTTCGCAACACTGCTTTCCATCCACAGCAAAGTGCTCAGCCATAATTTTTCATCATCATCAGCCACAGCACAAAGTGCACATAATGCCTTACAGATGTGTAGCGGGTACCACGATTCTCCGAAGACTGACGAAAAATGGCATAGTGGGAACTTCGCAACTTCAGAAAAATTGCGATGATTTATGGTGTACTGGGTATCTTGCATGTGTACTTGCATTAGTTGCCCCAAGAGACTCTACAACGGGCTCTATATAAAGTGCGCTTTTCCAGCTTTCGCAGTGACTGTGCTGCGTGTTCGGTGCAGGCCTGGCGATATTTTTATGAGTAGAGCGGTCTCGCACATCAGAGAGTACACTCAATGACGTGCTGCTTATGAGAACGTGCTCACTCCTTTGACACAAAGCCTTGAGCCCACTAAAAAAATTCGTATTTGTCTTTTGAGAAAATATATACTATGACTTTGAAATTAATACTGCTTTGTGCTAGTCGGTAGGAATTCGTGGTACAGTTACTTCCGCTCCCCTGAAGAGAGTGTTTTACCCTTGTCCTACGTTCTTAACAGAAGGGCAAGTATAACTACATCACAAATCCAATGTTTTCTATTATTACCCTAACTTAACATTTTTGCATACAAAAAACCGTTACGAACCGTTACGGAACATTTTTTTCGTTCCGGAAGAGAAATGGAACGGAACTTTTTACGGTGGGACGAAACTAAAACCGGAACGAAAAACATTTCGTTCCGACACCCTGTCCACAACAGCTAGGGCACAGCGACGTTTAATTGTGTAGGCGTCGTCGTGCAAATAATAGACTCCTGCTGCTGCTTGGCCATAGCTGCGCTATAGCTTTTTGACTCGATGTTTCCGGCATTTGACTTGAAAGTCATGGTGTATGTTTCTCGGTACAGGTTGAGTGATGCATTTTCGGAGGAAGTTGACGCCGCTTGTCCTCGTTGAACGGTGGAGCGTAGTGGAGTTGTGTCGTGATGGCGCGGCCAGCTTCAGTGGTGGTGAGCGTGCGGGATCATGATGATAAATATGCCTGTGTTAATGTCTTTTTCACGAATACTAACTCACGTTCATAGCTTATTCAATCAATCAATCAGTTACAGAGTACAGTGTACTGTACATTGATCACACATCTAAGATAAGGGGCAGGGTTGGGAAAAAATACAATTTATGCCTGACAAAGTGCCGTAACCCGTCCCAGTCAATAAAGCGCGCAAGGAGCAGTGATGTACACATGTTGAAAGATTAGAAACGAACAAGCAGCCACAGTTACAAATTATGTGATAACAGTACAAAAAACATCGTTAGAAGAACATTCATATTTCGAGACCTGTCTGCAAGATTCAGTTTATAACAAGAGTGTATTATAACATTTTTTTTCATAGAGACAGATCAAGGAATATGTGCAAATACCCAGACTTATTCAATACCATAACCATGCTAATACTATTCACTAAATGTAAATGTGACAGATATTCATGCACGTCAATTTTAACGACACCTTGAGGATGCCATCTAGAAAAAATCACTTTTGAAGCATTACTTTACATAGGTATGCTCCATTCGGGCTTCAGCATTCGTGGTGCTGATCTCACCATTTTCTAAGTTTTCTACACCACTAGGGCGCACATCTGACCCAGAAGGACTAAAACATAGGGAGTTTTAGTGCTGGGTACCCAAGCGGCTTGCGTACCCAGACGTTGGGGCGGCGGTACTGTGCATGCTAGAAGCCCCAAGAACATGCGTCCCCGGTCGCCGGGGCCGTTCGTGCGCGCGGCCCTAAACAACGCTGCCACCACTGGCCTCCTAGTGGAGATCAGCTGTCCCTAGCAGGACACGTCCGCCTCGAATCTATTAAGTGGCACTCGGGTGCTCTGTAGTTCGTCACCTCCGAACAATGCTCTACATGCTTTAGATTAATGTCTTTAAGCTTCCACAGCAAAGTATTCGTGTCGATTCGGCACCATTTTCGAGAGCCACACTGAAATAATCGATGCTGTAGGCTTAGCGAGAGGATGGGCGCTCCCGGATCTCGGAGGACATAGATTACGTGTTTGATAGTTTTCTTTTTTTCGTCCATAGCTGGCGCAACTTCACGTGGCGGCAGCTATAGCACATGCTACGCCTTTGCAATAGCGGAATACCGGACAGACTATAAGACGCTAATGAACCCGCACAGTTCATGAAAGTGAACAGTACACGGGAAAAGACGAAGCCGATCAACCGCCACAAGTTCTCCACGTGCGTGTCGTTGCCGGGCTACGGCACCAGCTGCAGTCGCAACTTTATAAGTTTTCCATAATAATTAAGAATATGTTATTGGAAGCAATTCATTTCACTCCGTTATTTATGCTTGGTTTAACATTTTAAATTGTGAAAGAACACACATAAATCCATACGCGATGAGACGCTAAGGCGCTGCGAGCGCGTGTGACCTTCGTGCGGCTTGCGGTTGGGTACGCGCCACTATACGGCATTCCGCTTGGGGAACTCTTGGGTACGCAACGCCGCGCGCATCCCAAGGCCGCGGGAACCCACCAATAAAACTCTCTAATAACCCGCCACCATAGAATGCTATCGCCCGCCCCGGAAGCCAAAGAGAAAGAGCCTGTCGTGCGAAAGGAGAGTCGAGGAGAGAGGGAATAAACAATGACTGCACGTTCGGTTTCCCCTGGATGAGAAGAGGAGAGGAGAGTGTCGTCACTCGTTGCTTTCAAATATTTAGAAGTTTTAGAAGGCCTATGAGCTCTGCGCCTCTCCCCATCACTCTGTTTTTTTGTTTACACAAGAGAGAAAAGGAAATAAGAGAAGGAGGTAATGGTGTCACTCTATGGGCTGCTCTGTATCACGCCACGAAGTCGCACGCTGCAGCGGCCGATGACAACATACGTCGTCACCGTTGGGAGCTGCTGGGCTTGAACTCGACCATGAGACGGCAAGCCCGGCTCCGTTGTGTTAGTTGTGCCAGCGGTTAGTAAGCGTGGTGTGCGGCATGGCCTTTTGTGTATCATGTGGCAGCGGGCCGGCGAAAAGTAAACGACTAACACGGTGGCGACTTCTGAGCCGTGTACCACCAGTTTCCCTATACTGCTTCTGTGAGAGAACCGTGTGGAATGCCCTGAGAATTTTCGCAATGCCCGCGTACGCTATTCTTGTGTGCAAGGTGTATTTCCGACTGTATGCGCGGTTTCGTGCAGCAGCTGCAGCGTCGTTCATGTTGAACGTTCTATTCTGCCTTCTTATGTTTTTTTTTGGCCGCACATGGAGGTACCTACAGTGGTTATTGTATAGGAAATTATGGACCCCGCTTTGAGATTATATCGGCTTTCGGATGAATGAATCAAGGAAGGTGGACGCGGGATATTAGGTGCCTTCTGTGGTTGAATGTGTGTGCTGTGCCGTTGATTATTCAAGCGCGGAGGCCAACTTGTAAGTATTTCAACTTGAACGTGCCCACAGGGGCTCATTGAGACTTGCGTTGTGGTGTAAAAAACAAAGGGCGAGGGGTTGCCAATTTCAATCGAATTGTTGATCAGTGTTTGTCTATCTCCTTCTCTTGGGGGCGTTATGGTGGGAAAATTTTCGGGGCACGTCGTAATTCTCCGCTCCCATGCAAGAACCGTAATATTCTCATTTTTGAGGAAGGTGTTGGCGCGGGTTGTTCTCAGGGAGTGCTCTGAGGGAGTGATGTAGAACAGGTCCGGTCTATTTTAGCGATCGAAGTTTTTCGTTTACTGATGGGGCATACCATGTTGGTTCTCCCCAGCAGTATATATTGAATGTCTTGGGAAAGATTAGACCTGGTGATGTGGCTGTCTCATATTTGCTGTCCAGAACGCGTGAGGAAGCTTTGCGCTCTTGTGTACACTTCACGGCGGCGGGAGGGGGGGGGGGAGAGGGGGGAAGAGAGATGGTGTCGAGGAACAACCATTCCACCCATGCCAACGTTACTTGCGTCTACGCAAGATTGAGGAAGATGTGAAGGATGCCATTTAGCTATGTGTAAGTTGGGGAAGGGGGAGGGGGTGGTGTGTTACGGCATTGTTAGCTCTACTCTTATTCGTACAATATCTCAAAACTGCTCGTTTATTCTGGTGGCGACTGCCATTCTTCATAAGTCTTGCATTCAATCAGTTTTTGGTAGATTTCCCAGCTCTCTGCTCCCTTTCACGGTGTAAAGAAATCGTCGCGTCGGGGTAATTGCTATAATAAAATTGTTGTGAACGGTGGTCTGATTCTGTTTTCTGTATTGTGACGTTCGACTAGCTTTACTTCCACTTGTAAGCTTTGTGAACAACGTGGTGTGTTAGGTTATGCGTAGGGTATGCGCGTGAATATAATAGTAGGACTATTAGACTTTAATTGGGATTATTCTAGGCTCAGTAAGCTGTTCGGCATTCACCGTGATTGGCAAACTGCTGCAAATGTAATAATCTCTCTTATAGCACTTCTGTGCGTTCCTCTTATTCCCTGGTCTGTTTCCACAGCAGAGAACTTTAATTGCACTTTGTGGCGGTGCCTTCACCTACATTAAGTTGTTTGTTACGTTCCTCGTGTAGTTATAGCAGCTGTAAGCGTACTTTCGTCGTGAACTAATAATTTTCAATGAGTTGCAGTTCTGAAAGTGTGAGTCGTGTTCAGCTTAAATGAAAGTACACTTTACCAACTTTGCAAAGGATTGTATTGTTATATAGATATATAATGTGATGTCGAATACCGGTCCATCTCACAATGGAGAAAGCAAGGGCGTTAGCCAAGGGAGACATCGTTTTCAGTAAGTGGAATGCCATTCATGTTCCCTTCCTTGTATACATACACGCCTTAGTAAGTATGCGTAGCCAGTGTGCACAGAACACTCATAAGAGAAGGTCGGGCAGCATTGACGATTGTAAGGTGAGCTGAGCTCCTGTACGAAAACGCGCTGGTTAATTAGTAGTACAATACCATGTAAGGGCTAGTCATTTGGCAAAACGCGTTCAAGTTATTGTAGCATGGTTATCTGTCATTAGCTGGTGGCGATTTTAACGAGTATTTCTTCCCAAAGAAAACTAGTTTTCGGCATGCTTTATGGGTTCTTGCGCAATAAAACTTGATTCCTTGGTTTGAAAGATGTTGATTGATTGGATTACTGGATGTGTAACAGGGACGTTGTCATGCACGCTGGAACGCGTGTGCTCAACTGCCTCAACCACATAGTATAGAGTTTAAAAATACGCTTTTCCTAACGTATCTGTGGCGTAGGCGCATTTTGTAAAGGCGTATTGCCATATAAATTAATCGAATTTGCTTACCTTTTCTTGTTAAATGCGTAAATGTGGGTACCGCTCAAGCCGGAGAGTGTCTAGAATGGCTGGTGTCGCGGTGATACAGGTGATCCATATCGACAGACGTAGCAATGATGCGTGCGGGTGCGCCGTAGCCATGGCAACCGCCGTTTTATATTACGAAGAACTATTCCACTCACTAGCATTTTCAAATCTAACTTTTAGTGCATAAGGTATTTAATGGCGGCATCTTGGCTGATTGCTTCTAGTTGAGCTTTCCTGATTGCGCCACCTAACAGACTGCATGAACCCTACGTGCCTGGGCCGTGGAAGCAAGGAGGTTAAAAAAAATTGCTGGAGTGGCGAGTATTGCGCAATAGTGAAGCCGTGCCCACCAAAAGATGGCGGCTGCGTCCGCCATCTTAGTAGGGGCACGATGTTCCATCGGCGTTTAGCGAAGGAAAGCGAGCGTTTTTGACGCACGCCAGACAAGTTTAATATGGCAATTTTCAGGGGTCAGATACTGCTACAAGTGTGTCTTGATGTTACTAGTTTTCGTAAATAAGTCCCAAAGCCATGGTAAATTTTATTGGAGATCAATCGCCAATACCCCTCTCGACGGGTTACTTTTGTCGGCCACAAAGATCTTTTATTTTATAATTAACGTAGTATTTACACTAACAGATCAAAATAATTTGATCTATATGTGAGCACCACCAGAAAAGAGCATGTTTCCGAGCTCTTTGGTGGGCAAAAGCTGGCTTCACTTGCGCTGGCAAGCTGTTGCGAGAGCTTCCACTCCAGAACTTTTTTTAAAACCTCCTTGCGTGGAAGGCATATCCATTGACCACTATTTATGTTTACTATGTTACTCTATGTTAGAACTACCTAGTTCGGCAAACCTCGTTTGTTTCTGTAAGTGCGCAGTTCCTTTACACCATTTCGTTTTACCAAAATAGAACTTACCGATAAGTTTTAAAAACAGACTTGAATTATTTCATGCTTTCTTTTAGTCTTTTAATTATCTGCTCTCACTCCGAATATATTAACTCAAAAATTCAAGAAACCAGTCTTTCAATCAGTGCGCCAACGTACGACATTGAGAAATCGGTCACGATATCTCTTCTGCAGACCTACGATTAACATAGGCCGCGGAATATTGCGCTGCATGGGCGTAACAGTGGGCACACTAACGGAGGCACCGGAAATCACAACCAGAATAAGTGGGCGCAAACTATAAACTGTACATCTTTCGTGAGGCGACACCTGGAAATGCCCCACGAAACATGGAAAAAGAAAGAGGGAAGTGATGGATGAAAGTGTGAGCAAAATATTTGACAAATCAAACTAGAGTAGTGAAACATGAAACCAACCATGGTGCGCGTAGCGGTGTTGCGCAGCACTCCTCAGCTCGCTCGTTTTTGCAAGGGAATGAACGTGCGCTTAATAATTCAATTTCTACTTTGCTTAGCGACAAAATTGGAGTGCTTACGCATGCGCGAAATTCTCCCGATGCACAGGTTAAACTTGTACCAACTAGCACAAAAGAGTGCTTTATAGATCTAAGATGCAAACCACTGCTTTTTGAGCATATTTATGTGGCCTCCTACATCGTGACCACGGTGTAAGAATAAGTTAGGTGATGACTCTGCCGCCGGCGCCGCGTCCAGATTGTGTTCGCCGCCTTGGCTGTTTCCTTTGGCTGCGACAGGTGGCGCTAGCATACGGGGGCTCACTGGGGAAAGGCGCCGATCCGCGCGTAGTAGGTTATTGCTGCGCAGCCTCGCTGGTTTATTACGTTCGATATACCTATGCACATAGATGTGAATAAATTAGTACACTGAGATTCTGCAGTAACGAAATTGATTTTTAATTGTATCGGAAGATTAATTCCCAACAGCCTTCTCGTCATATAAATGTTCCGACAGCAGCAAACGTTGGTCTGCAGAGCGGTCGTATTTTGACGCGACCGCGTTAAAGAGCTCGTTTCGCTGAAATTCCGGTGTCGGCGGCGTCGGCGTCGGCGTGTTTGGTTCTGAGCAAAAGAGCACCATTGGCCGTGAGTGAAAATTCGAGGTAGCTGCTATAAGGATAGCAACTCGAAGGATAGCAGCTCAAGGGCGTTTGCGCTTTGGCTTACCTTGAGGCAGTCACCACCTAAGAGCGCAGGCACGCTAGCGATAAGGAAGGCGATAGTGTGCGTGCGTGCTCGTGTGTGTGCTTGCGCGCGTGTGTGAGCCTGTGTATGTGTGTGTGCGTCACGTGCCTGCGTGTGTGTGAGTACATGCGTGCGTGCGCGTAAGGGCATGTGCGCGCGGGTGTGCATTTGCGCGCGTGCGTATGTGTGTGCGTCTGTGTGCATTTGTGTGCGTGCGCGTGCATGTGTGTGTGTGTATTGCGTGTGTGAATGCGCGCGCGTGTGTGTGAGTGCGTGCGCGTGTGTAAGGGCATGTGCCTGCGCGTGTGTGTACATTTGCGTGCGTGCGTATGTGTGGATGTGCGTGTGTGCATTTGTGTGCGTGCGCGTGCATGTGTGTGTGTGTGTGTATTGCGTGCGCGCGCGCGTGTGTCTGCGTGTGTGTGAGTGCGTGCGCGTGTGCCTGCGTGTGTGTCCATTTACGTGCGTGCGTGCGTATGTGTGCGCGCCTGTGTGCATGTGCGTGTGTGCATTTGTGTGCATGCGCGTGCATGTCTGTGCATGTTTGTGTGTATCGCGTGTGTGTGAGTGCATGTGTGCGTACGCACATGTCATTTGCGTACGCAAATGCCATGTGCGTACGCACATGGCATTTGCGTGCGTGCATGCGTATGTGTGCGTGTCTGTATGCATGTGCGTTTGTGTGCGTGTGTCTGCGTGTGTGTGAGTGCATGTGTGCGTGCGAGTGTGTAAGAACATGTGCGTGCGCGTGCGCTCGTGTGTGTGCATTTGCGCGCGTGCGTGCGTATGTGTGCCTGTCTGTAATATATGCATGTGCATGTGTGCGTTTGTGTGCGTATTCCGTGTGTGAGGGCATGTGTGCGTGTGCGTGCGTATATGCGTGCATTTGTGTGTGCGCGTGCGTATGTGTGTGTGTGTTTGTGTGTATGTGTGAGTGTCTGCGTGTGGATATCGCTGTTGCGCTCTAGTTGCTTAGCAAGCTGAACGAAAAAAAAAAAAAACTTCGTCAGACAAGTTTCAACCAATGTATCACGAAACTTACACGTGTTCTATTAAGAACTTCAATCGACACGCGACCCCTGCCAGTTTTGCGGATAGCGTCTCGCATTTGCTGCATTTTGGCCTCTGGCAATGTCGGCTGCATGATATGGTGTGAAGAACTTCATTGGGACCCGAAGGTCAACCCCTGGCAAACTGATTATAATCACGTGAATACCGTGAACGTAAAAAACGCGACTGCATCAGAGAAGTAGTATGTACAATGATTTCTGTTCACTGATTGTTCTACAATATTTAATGTTTCTTTGTCCTAATTATAGGCATAGATGAGGCAGCTCAAAAAGTGGCATCTGAATTTTGAAACATAAAGTTGCCTTTCCGGCTTGATGACGACGTGTGTCGGTAGCGCATAGACACTCACACTGTCAGTGTTGTGTTCAGAAGCCTCCTGTTCTTCACGGGGAGGAGGCTCGTCGCTGCTGAAGTCGAAACGCGGCCTCTTGCGTTGCGTGCCCTTGATTCAGCATCGCCATTGCCGTGGAGTCGCTGTCTCTACGTGCATACATTTGGCGTACATTCAGCGGGTCGGGTAAGGCACTTCCGAAGCAGTTGAACCTTTTCGCCCCCGTTGCTTCCGAGAAGGTGGCAGCAGAGCCTGCCGTTTCGCGGAGGTTCCTGGTTCTTTGCTGCACGGTCAGGTATTTTGGGCAGCCGTCGAAAATGCTAGACACAGCATCCGAAGAGAGCGTTGAGTCTCTTCGGGCGCGTAACAGGACGTTTCCCTTGTACTCTGCATGATATGGTGCAGAGATCGCTTCTTCCGGGGAAAATGCTTGCGCACACATGGTCAGTATGCTCCAAAACTCTGTCTGCTCTTGGAATCGCCCGTTGCCACTTATCTAAGCGTTCTGGTTCACGCGCCGAGCCTTGAAAAGCGACACACGCTCCGCACAAGTCCTATACCCCGACTTGCAATTCGGGACAAAACAGTTTTTTGCCCATTTCGAGGCGCAGCCAGCGACAAGGCCGTTAAAGGGTACTCGGCATCATACACAGCGTCGAGGTATACGTGCACTCAGTCACAATAGAATTAGCAAAACAAATGCACTGACAGGGCTCACAGGCACAGGGCAACGCGTTTATAAATCACAAAATGTCATGCACACAAAGCTTTCAGGAAGATCTTTCTTTGCGCGCGAATTTCAGAATGAGCGCCGCGCGAGCCCCTGAGACCCCTGACCGTAGCGCCATCTCAACGCGCGCCACGAAAACTGCTCGTGGCTCAAGGTCATCGGCGAACACAATCTGCCCGCGCCCTCTCCTCAAGCGGAGCGGCGAGTGTCAGCACCTAACTCTTTCTTACACCGTGATCGTGACTTCCAAAATGCATGTAATTAAGGCAGCAACGAAACAACTGACGTCATTCATATATTAAGAACGGTGGCTCAAGCAAGTGGACCAAATTATTTGGTGCCATGTTAGGATACTGTCTTGCCGTAAGCAAAGCGAAGGTTTTGAGCCAGTTAAAGTCGTTACATTAGTCGTGTTGTTTCGACAGAAAAGCTCCTGAGGCAGCGCTCGGGCATTGCGTCAGTCACCTGGCCTTTTAGCTAACTTTGAGCGATCACACGTGAAAGCTGATGCTCGCCGAGACACTGGAAATTCACTTCAATTACTGTTGATTTGCTTTGTTCCGTTTTATTTATTTTCACGTATTATGCGTTCATTTTAATGCACAACGCCCGACTGTTAAATAACTTTGTCATACAGGTTTAGATGCTCGTCTTTCGAGCATTTGCGGTATAAAGACATTCACGTGTTTCCTCTCCCCGTGCACGACAGTGTGTACAGTGACTCATTATGCCATACCATAGTCACCTATCATCACACCTCCTTCTTTATTGGTTCATAGATAAATATCGGCTATTATATACACAATATAAATGCAGATAAATGATTTTAAGAGCTCCCTGAGAAGGGCTCGCATCTTTATTGTGAAAAGCGCTGTTGTTACTTTGGCAATCGCATATTTTGTAAATATAACGTCGTTCTTCCTACCACACAAGACAAACGTCATTACTTCAAAGTGAGCATCTGTAGCACACCCAACTTAAAGGACGCACGACTTGAGTCACAATTGCTGGATGCCGGATCCCTTCCAACTTGAAAGTGGTGCGAGTGATGAGTGTCAAATAGGCATTCGGTTATCCAGGGTAGTCAAAGCGCACCACAACATTGTTGCGCTCGTGAATCCACTGCGTTGCTATCCACTTGGTTCCCCACAGAACGGGACAACCCACGTGTGTCGTGAGTTCCTCCAGTGCTTTCTTCTGGTGCCAGAAGGAGAAGTGTATCGTCGCGTCGTTACCCAATTGCGGTGCCAGGTCGTACCAGAAGAGGGCAGAGCCACGGTGTGGCTTCACAGCCAGCTGCAAATGAACGAACGCAGTGGCACCCCCTAGCGAGACGTCGGTCAGGTAGAGTAGCATGGTGGCCAGGCGGTTGCCGTCCCTCGTGTACAATTCGTCCGCGACCTGCTCGAAGTCAATGGCGTCGTCGTGTGGCGCGTAGTGTCCGCCGAGTCCGTAGTTGGCCACATGGTAAGCCTCGGAAGACTCCAACGACAGGCCCGAAGCCAAGCTGATGCGACGACCCAGTTAACTCAGAAAAGGGTGCTCAGTATCATATAGCCAGGATACCTGCGTTGAAAACGAAACAGGAAAATATGTTTATTATCGTTCTGGCTAGTTTGACTGGCCGCAGTAGCTTAGCACCTAAGGCGTCGCGCTGCTAAGCTCGACGGCGCGGGTTGGAATCCCCTCCGCGGCGCCCAGATTTGAATGCGGGTGAGATGCAAAGTTCCCGCGTCTGGTTAGACTTACGTGCATGTTAAAAAAAAACTACTCGTTCTAATGCTATCACTTGGGAATCAAAATTTTCATATTAGATATGAACTTCCGCAATATGTCGCACGTCATGTCATATTTGCGGCAATGTTACAATAAGCCTGAAAGGCTGCAGTGATTAATTTTTTTAGTATACCTCCATTTAGTTTGCTTTTTTTCTGTTTGGTTCGTAAAGCACGTTTATCTTCCATCCTACGCACTGTCCGTTAGGACTGTTATCCAAAGTTGTCTAAACAACCCGGGGCGGGGGAGGTAAAGATTTGTGACATACCGTAATAAACGTGCCACACATTCATTCATTATCAACAATACTCACTTCTGGTGAGAACACATCCTAGCGCCAGTGACATCGACGACACCAACAACATGACAGTAATAGGTAAGACCAAGAATTTAGCCTCTTCATTTTAACCCAATCTAACCTAACCTTAGGACAAGAAGCGATTAGCAATGTAACCTTGATCGACGAACACTTTGTACAATCCTTTGTACAATCCTTTGTACTGACAAAGCTCGATGGTTTAGCTGCGTCTACGTAACCTAAATTAAGCTAGGGTAAGCTAACTTTCAAGAAATGGTGAATATAGTATCCTTCATAAACGTTAAAATCAGTCCACACTTTCAATTTTGTTCTTGTAGGGCCCTTCGTGTTTAATATCATCACACCAAATCTACACCCGTATTTCGTACTTTTTCCGTATATGAAATGCGTAGGCTGCTTGAAGGTTCGAAAGTTCTATACATTGCGTATCTGGCAGCAAATATAAGCTATAGTGAAAGGGGAGATACCTTGCTGATGCGGTCCTAACTTGATATGCCTGATGGATTTCCCGAGACGTAAATGGCTCCTCGCTCCGAACCAGTATGCCCAGCGTCCTGAATGTAGGCCACTTCAGAGGGAGTGAGGAAGTCAGCGAATGCCACGACGCGGGGCGTGAGGGACAGTACTTCCAACTTGAGCGGCGCCAGTATCAACCGGGGGTCTCCGTCGCCAGTCCACATTAGAGCTGTGCACGGGCCGTATTTCCGAGCCCGAGCCCGGCCCTGGCCCGCTGACTTTGTCGAAGGCCCGCCCGAGCCCGACGGCAAAGGGCTGCGAGCCCGCCCGGCCCGGCCCGACGTACGAAAACACAATCCCGGGCCCGGCCCGGCCCGGCTTTTTGAAGGTTCGCTGCGAAGGTTCGTTTTCCGGTAATTTGGCATTTTATTGAGCATATCAAATATGATGAAACGACACACGACGAACAGTCTCTAATAGAAACTGTTCGCGGCACTTTTGCTCTACAAGTAGACGGCCTCATGCCAGCAACAATGGAGTTCACTCGCCAAAGCCGTCACGTGTATGGGGTATGCTCATGTAAGCATCAGCTTGCACGAATGCGATCTACGTCGGGTCGCTCGTCGCTGTCGCATGCATTTTCACTCATATGAGATTTGGCCTTAAATCTAACGCGGAACAGTCGCGTGGTGCCGTCACTAGCTCAGGTGGTGTTACTTCTCTGTTTGTCGGAGTGCAACAGAGGCAGTGCTTTACCTGCTCCCCTTTTGTTTAAAGTTGCGAATGGAAAGGAAAAGCGGTAAAGGGCGGTCGCGGAAAAGGCGCTGTATGCATGCTGGAAAACAATTCCCGCTCCTTCTCTATATTTCGGGCTTGAGTCGGGCTTTGCGCCGGGCCCGAGCCCTGCCCGATAAAACTCCAAGTAGTCCGAGCCCGGCCCGGGCCCGAGGTGAAAATACGTCGGCCCGCCCGAGCCCGGCCCGCGGGTCGGGCTCGGGCTTTCGGGCTCACCTCTAGTCCACATGACACAACTGAGTTCGGCCGTAGTGGATCGCAAGCCGCTATTTTCTGCGCACGCCGACTTGTATTCGTCCACGTCGGTCTCCGGCGGGGCTGGATACAGGCGCCGGTGCTTTGATTTCAACGCCGCGCGCCTCGCGTCATTGGCCTGAAGCCACCAGAGTCCCAACTCGAGGTTGCGAGGGCTATTCTGTGCCGCGACGAGCGCTTGTTCAGACCAGGCCGTTGTGTTGCCATGCGCTGCGTTGTAGTAGCAGCCTCTTGCGATTAGGCTGAGGTCTTGCGGCGAAACAGACGGTAGCCGACGAGAAATCATGGCCAAGATCCCTGCGACTGAGACCTCGTAGACTCGCTGTAGTTTGCAGAAGCCATGGGCAACACCCCTGATGTCACTGTCGGCAGGCCACCAGTCACGCGAAGAAGGTGCCACGAAGGCGGACAACAGTGTCTTCAACGACGCGAGGCCAGAGGCCGACGTCGAAGAGAGGTCGTATTGCAGGTCATACAGGCGGCACGCGTCAATGAATTTTCCCAAGAGCGTGCAGGAACCGATGCGAGGGCGATTAGTCAAACGCCTCCGGTACTGCGCTGCGGCTCGGTCCAGGCGGGTCTGCTCCAGAGACAAGAAGTAATGGGCGTCTTCCAAGTTGAGAACCTCGGTGGCCATCGATTCTTGCATGTCGTGAGTAGACGTGAACAACTCGGAATAGCATGGTTGTGGATCAAATAGCCAGCACAGAAAAACGACACCACTCCAGAAAGGAGACATTCTTCTTCTTCGTCGGCTTCGACTGTTCAGCGTAATTCTTCGGCTAAAAGCTTTTAGAAGCCAACAAAAACTGTTATTCTCGATTTAGTGACAAATGCGTGGAAATTTTATTTGGGAAAGAATAAATTTTCTGGCTAGTAGAATAGAACACACACTTCATTATGCACAGAATCGTAGCCTAGTGCACCGGCGTGTTCGAGCAGGTCCAGGCTGTACGGTCCTTACATAAAAATATTGAACTTCCTTTAGCTATACTTCTGCAATCATACCAGTTAGAAAACTTCTGACACACCGGAGGTCGGTGCGTCAATCGCGAAGGTCGATTGATTGGGACATCGCCTTTCGGCGGGAAATAAAACAAAAAAAACTGCATTTTCATGCCTTTTATATTTCACAGCACTGTAGGTTCGCACATAACTGCAAGTATAAATCTTGAACTGAAAGAATATAAAAACTTGCAGCGACAAGTTCCCAGGAAAACATGCCTTCGTCAAGGCTGATAGCTTGCGGCAATTACTGTAAATATTTTATTGTACCTGCGTGGGGATTATTTTCGAAGACTAATGTCAGTTCGTCGTGACAGAGTCCAGGTGACCGAATCACCAGGTGAAAATATTAACCGTTCTTAAGCGCACCTCGGTCCGCAGATACGCATCACTCAAGCACCACTGCTGCATGTTCTGATATATATGTACCATTATTTGTTTACACACGGTTAATATTTAGCGTGATTATGATTATTATATTTAGGGGTAGAACGTTCGAAGCCCGATTCCCCTCCGCCGCGATTCAACCCGCTATGGCCCTTATCTCTGGGTGCTGACCTCACTCACCTTCGGCGCATTTTTGGTGCACTCTCCGTTTCACGACATACGCCATCGCGGCATGGTGCGGAGTATGGTATGCGAGAAGGGATGCTGTATTGTTCAGCATCTGCAGCATTATTTATTACGCCATTATTGGTTATTATAATGATATTGTTACCCTCTGTCACTGTTAACCCCCTGCTGAGTGTTGTTACAGGGAGTGCATAAGAAATAACGTTTCATATTCACCTACGTTTAACAACGGCCAACTAACAAGTCACATTATAGTTATCACAAATATCTAAGATTGCTTGTAAATCAGATGCATCGTTTATCTGGAATGCGTCCTCTGGTAAACTGTTCCACAAGATTATAGCATCAGGAAAGAAAGAAAAACGAAACAAGTCGGTGCGGATTCGTATTGGCAGCACAATGAGGAGATGGGCTGTTCGCAGAGACCGTATTTCAAGCTTATGTTTTATATATGTGTGTGTTTCTATTTTTACCTTTCCATGTGATATCTGAAAAAAAAACGCCAGGCCTGCGCGGAAACAGCAGCACAGTCACAGCGAAAGCTGGAAGAGCGGCGTTTCTAGAGGCCGTTAAGCTCTCTTGGGGCTACACTACAAGTACACTAGAAAGGTACCCACTACGCCATAATTCACAATTTTTGTGAAGTTGGGAAGCACCTACTAAGCCATTATTCGTCATTCTGCGGAGAAGCGAGGCGCCAGCTACACGTCTGTAAGGCATTATGTGCACTTTGTTGACGCGACGATGGATGAAGATGAAGAATTATGGCTCAGCACTTTGTAATAGGTTGGAATCTTTAAACGGCCCACCAGTTATGTAATTTGCATTGGGTGACGCCCGGTCGCTATTTCCCTCTCCCGTCATGCTGTATAACATACGTTGACGTGGGAGAGAGACGGGGGGTGGCGAAGAACTTTACTGAGACCCCGAGGAAATGGGTCATGCGCTTATGGGCTTCCTTGGCAAACAATACAAGTGCACTTGCGAGGAACCCACTACGCTATAAATCATTGTAATTTTACTGAGACCCCGAGGAAGTGGATCATGCGCTTATGGGCTTCCTTGGCAACCAATACAAGTGCACTTGCGAGGAACCCACTACGCTATAAATTATTGTAATTTTTGAGAAGTAGGGCAGCAGGCGCTGTGCCATTTTTCGTCATTCTACGGAGAGCGTTGGTACCTGCTAAACGCATGTCAGGCATTATGCGCACTTTGTTGATGCTGTGCCTGATGACGATGAAGAATTACGGCAGAGCCCTTCGTAATGGGTTGGAAGCATTCAACAGCCTACTCGTTGCGCAATTCGCGTTGTGTGACGCCTGGTTACAGAATTCGCGTTGTGCGACGCTTGGTGCTTATTTTACTCTTCTACCACGCTATATTGCATATGCTAATGTGGTTCCTTCCCGACATGAAGCCTGTATAGAACCTTTTTGCAAAGCAGTTTCAAGTAGCGGCATGGATCTGAGGTTGAATACTGGGCTCCCACGCAGAGGGCCCAGGTTCGAACCTCGTTCCATCCTGGATTTTTTTTCTTATTTCGTTTTTTTCTTATTTCGAGCGATACTCGTTACGGACGCCGGCGGCGGCGGCGGCGGACAACTACGGCGCCAAAAACGGCCGGTGAAATGATCTCATAACAGCTTTCGCTGTAAAAAATAATTTGAATAGACCCATCTGTCTTTGTACTTCTAACAATTCCAAATCGCATGCCGTTAACATGCCCGTTACCATGTCTGCTCGCCTGGATTTTGAAGAACTAAAACGTACAGAGATTCGCTGAATATTTTCGAATTTTTTAACACGATATTAATTCATGCCGGGGTCCACCAAGACTTTCAATACGTATTTCCGTGACGGAAATACGGTAGCGAAATGCACATGACCAGATGGCGAATAAAAAACGTTCCGCAAACCGAAGTCGAACCAACGACCTCTCGGTCAGCGACAATAGGTGACGGACGCTCTAACCACTGCACGACGATCACACACGCAGGAGGCTTCACGAACGTGCTTTTTTATCTCTCACACTTTCCCCAACGGTGCTCCTGGTTCGCGGTGTGGTGTCAGCGTGTGGGAGTGGTAGAGTGAAGTAATAGAGTATTTTAGTTTGACGTTTTCACGCCGCGGTCAGCAGCTAAGCGGAGCGGCGTCGGGAGTGCGCATGCGTCCTCCGCTTAGCCGTAAGCGGGCTACTGGAGCGGGTTATGCGGTCCCGTTACGAGCAGCCTAAGCGGAACTCGGTGCGTAGCGAGCGTTTTCGCAAGCGGAAGAGGGAGGAAGCGCGCGCCCTCTCTCGCGAGTGCAGCGACTTCGCTCAATTCAAGATGGCTGCCTCCAAGGACGGCATGGTTTTAACGAGGGCTGCGCCTTCGCAGTCACCTGGTCAGCGCAAGCCGCGAAAACGCTTCCGTATCGGCGAAGATCTCTGCCTCTTGAAGGAGGTGGTATGTGCCGATACTTTCGGCAATCCCGCCGCGTTGGAGGACGGGCTGCGAAATGCCATGCAAGCGGTTCATCGTGAGCTTACGATACGAAGCATGGAAGAGCGCGTGGACCTCCTCGTCGGCTAGTTTAGGCAGCAAGATACAGTGAACCTGAGAAAATGAGTGCTCGCTTTCTCTTCTACTAAACGTTGTTCAAGTGCTGTCCAAGTGTTCTCTCTCACTACAACTAGAGGGAAAGTGATCTCGTTTTCTTCCTGGTCTACGGAGACGTTTGCTTTTCGAAATACTTGGAGCTTTCCCCCGTTGTATATCCGCAATAAGCCGTTCATTTTCACGCATTTGACATGCGGAAAATACTGCTTATACAAAGCTCTGGTATGATCGTGACTGTGTTACCCATATCGAATATCATCGAAACAGCCTTCTGT
Organism: Rhipicephalus sanguineus; assembly: GCF_013339695.2. NCBI lineage: Eukaryota > Metazoa > Arthropoda > Arachnida > Ixodida > Ixodidae > Rhipicephalus > Rhipicephalus sanguineus. The sequence continues at coordinate 77,405,424 of NC_051182.1, read as the reverse complement.
TTAATGTTAAGGTCTACGCTGTAGCCACTGGAACTTCTACATGAATAGAACACCGTTTGACAGCTGAATTCTTCGTCTTCCGTGGTGTCTACATACCTGACAACCTTTGTTTCGGCTATTTTTCTTGCAGACGGCTTGCAAGTGCCCCTTTTTGTTACAATTTCGGCAGGTGTGGTTCTGATACCAACATTCTTCTGCCTCATGGCGCTTTCCGCAATGCCAACAAGCACTTCGTTGCTCGTTTTCTTGCCCGTCTTTAGACCGTGCAACTTGGCTGGAACTGGTTCCCTTATCACGGTCTCGGTTGCCGCGAATGACGTTGACGTTGCATGGTTTTCCGTGAAACTAATGCATTTGCTTTGCCTGTTGCCCAGCGAGCTTTTTTTTTAACGCCATTTTGCATGCCAGCTCGAACATCTGGCCTGCCTGTTCAAAAAACGCCAGGCCTGCGCTGAAACCGCAGCACAGTCACAGCGAAAGCTGGAACAGCGGCGTTTCTAGGGCCCGTTAAGCTCTCTTGGGGCTACAATACAAGTACACTAGAAAGGTACCCACTACGCCATAAATCACAATTTTGTGAAGTTGGGAAGCACCTACTAAGCCCTTATTCGTCATTCTGCGGAGAGGCGAGGCACCAGCTACACGTCTGTAAGGCATTATGTGCACTTTGTTGACGCGACGACTGATGACGATGAAGAATTATGGCTCAGCCCTTTGTAATGGGTTGGAATCTTTAAACGGCCCACCAGATATGTAATTTGCGTTGGGTGACGCCCGGTCGCTATTTCCCTCTCGCGTCATGCTGTATAACATACGTTGACGTGGGAGAGAGACGGGGGGGGGGGCGAAGAACTTTACTGAGACCCCGAGGAAATGGATCATGCGCTTATGGGCTTCCTTGGCAACCAATACAAGTGCACTTGCGAGGAACCCACTACGCTATAAATCATTGTAATTTTTGAGAAGTAGGGCAGCAGGCACTGTGCCATTTTTCGTCATTCTACGGAGAGCCGTGGTACCTGCTATACGCATGTAAGGCATTATGCGCACTTTGTTGATGCTGTGCCTGATGACGATGAAGAATTACGGCAGAGTCCTTTGTAATGGGTTGGAAGCATTCAACAACCTACTCGTTGCGCAATTCGCATTGTGTGACGCCTGGTTACAGAATTCGCGTTGTGCGACGCTTGGTGCTTATTTTACTCTTCTACCACGCTATATTGCATGTGCTAATGTGGTTCCTTCCCGACATGAAGCCTGTATAGGACCTTTTTGCAAAGCAGTTTCAAGCACCGGCAGGGCTCAGAGGTTGAATACTGGGCTCCCACGCAGAGGGCCCAGGTGCGAACCTCGTTCCATCCTGAAATTTTTTTCTTATTTCGTTTTTTTTTCTTATTTCGAGCGATACTGGTTACGGACACCGGCGGCGGCGGCGGCGGCAGCGGCGGCGGCGGCGGACAACTACGGCACCAAAAACGGCCGGTGAAATGATCTCATAACAGCTTTCGCTGTAAAAAAGCCCGTTGCGCTTCCTCGTACGCAAACCAGCTACCAGTCTGTCTCTTAAGGAATCACTTAGAAACGTGCTGAAATTGCAGTCTCTTGCAAGATGCTTCAGTAGAGTGATGAAATCTTTGACACTTTCATGTGCTTTTTGCATTTGGCGATTAAATATAAAAGTTTCTGCGATGGTTGAGTGGGCTGGGCGGAAATGAGCATATAGAAGCTGCTTAATGTCCTCAGAACTCTTCTCGGATAGCAAATGAGGCACGACTATCTTCTATAGCTCTTCATAAGCTTCCGCTCCGAGTGCGTTCAGAACAACTTCAGTTTCTTGTTTTCATGAACAGCATTTATGTCTACGTAGTTCTCGAAGCGTTGAAAATACGAGCGTGTGTTGTCGATTTTCGAGTTGAATTTGGTCATCCTGCCAAGCTTAGGACCATGACCTTCTGAATCATTGCCTGCTTCTGCCATAATGAGCAAGGTTCACTTATCTGCAGAGCTGAGTTCCTCGATGTGCATTGTCCGTATTGCCGCTTCTTGTTGATTTGCTGCAGCCCACCACCGAAGTCACTGCAAGGGCTCCGTGATGCCTCGCTTCCCCGCGACGTCCTTGCGCTACTCCACTCAGTCGATGAAATCCTGGCTGCAAGGGCTCGGTGTTGCCTTGCTCTGTCAGCGGGTCAGTCTGGTCCCTGCTGCTGACCGGCGGCGGGTATCTGCTGGCCGACCCCTGTTCGTCTTAGAAGGAATGACAACTGGGCAAGTTGGTACGAATTCATACTACCAAAACCCCTCTTCGTCATCCCTCTTCGTCAATCCATCTCATGTGGTGTGATCAGGCTCACATAAAACGCTCACTGCTTGCCATAAAAAGGCTAACAATGCTCAAACCCAGGTTAAAGTGAACGAACAAGGTCTAAATATCATTAACACAAATAGCCAAATAGAAATCACATGAATTAAATTAAAACTGCCAAAACGCTTCGGAAACATGGGGATGACTCCTGCGGAGCGTAAGAGAGGGCGCCACCGCCTGGCCGAGCAAGTGAGTGCCCCTCCCCGTGCGCCGTCTCTGCGTCGGCGCTGCGTTGCTACGTGACTACATTTGGTGGGGAAAACAACCTGACAGAACTCGCTGCAGACGACGCGTATCTCAACCACCGTAATAAGGCGGAAGTCAATAAAGCGGAGCAAAAAGTAGCGCACATATCGCACACCGACTCTGTGAATCTACCTAACAAGATTCTACTCCTGTCGGGGAAACCCTAAATGTTCACCTCAAACATGGGCGACGCTTTGGTAAACGGAGCAGTGCGAACTTTACGAACCGGAATTGCTGGGTGCCTGTCCAACGCACTTCCTGATGTTTCAGAGTAATGGAGCTGCCATATGTTTTTTCTACTTTTTTATGTGTGTCTTTCCATCTGTTTCTCTCTCTATTTCTTTCTCTCTCCATCTTTTCTGTGTCTTCCTTTTCTTTCTAGTTTTCTTTTTCTCTTTCTTTCTATGTATTTCTTCCTTTCTCTTTCGCTCTCTCACTGTAGTCTCCTACCTTTTTCGCTCTTGCTTTTCTTTCTGTCTATTTCTCTTTTTCGCTTTCTTTCACCGCATTTCTATTATTTTATGTCTTATTCCATCGTTTTGTCTGTCTTTTTCTCTTTCACTTTTTTACATGTCTTTCTGTCTCTCTCTGAAGTCATTCTCTCGCTTTCTATTTTTTCGCCCTTTCTCTTTCTATCTCTCTCTGTGCTCGTTCTCTTCTCATCCTTTACCTCCTACTCACCCTCGCTTCCTTTTCCCACTCCTTTGTTATACTACATAATACAAAGTAATTATGTTCTGCTAGCGTGCCTGGATAGCCGAGTGGTTACGGCGCTCGCCTTCAGATCGCCGGTACGCGGTTCCAATCTCGCCCCGCCAAAATTTTTTCCGTGCGAATTTCTTTCTCTATCTTTATTTCCCTTTCTCTCTTTATCTTTGGCATTGTTTCTTTACGCGTTCTCTCGCCCATCAAAGTTGTTGCATCCCGCGCCTGAGAAATCGGCGCACATGTTCTGGGAGCGAGGTAGAAGATGAAAAATACAGGGGTGATGTAGAAGAGGAGGACGAGAGCCCGTGCTGGTTCATGATGATGATAATTGCTGTTTGCTCTTCATAGACGAACGGTCAGCTTAAGGGGGATGTGGGGCTCAATAGTCAACTTTTGAACTGGTGCGCTACTTTTGATGAACATTTCAGGGATGGCTTATCTTCTCGCTATTAGAACATATTCCGAATTTCACCATCCCAGTAGAAATGTAAAAAATCCTATGGCCCTTATAATGATCATTCATGTATGCTACCTTAGGAAAACTGTCATTTCGAAAATAACGAAAATGTAGCAAATGTTTATCATTAGATGCTTTCACGATAGTTTGTAGCGCAAGATAGCGCCAGTCACGTATTTTTAGGACGTCTCTGTAAAAATGGCATCACTCTAAAAGCATAGATTGTTTCTCCCCTTGTCACTGCAAGTCAGACATCGGAAATGTTTTCTGTGTTAGAAAATACTTAGAGATCAGAAAATTAGCTGATCTTGTTCGTGACAAAATTTCAATCAAGGAACAACCTTGGAAGCAACTATTTTCAAAGCAGCTTGGAAATGATTATTTTCCTAAATCTCATTCTCTCCAAAAGTACAACTGACAAAACTGAATTCAATGATTTGACAACACGCTGTTTATTTTGATGGTAAAAATAAATTAATCAAGGTGAGCTGCTTCATAGGTAGGGCCTTCCTCTTCAACACGACGCTGTTCTGTGATAACCGCACTAAATCGTCCTCATTTTTAGGATCTGGCTCGCCACGTTCTTAAGCTGGGTCGATGTCCCGTGCCGTAACCTGCATCCATCTGTTCAAAGCGTCGGGGAACGCAAAAAGGAACGCTATACGCGTCGCCTCTTTCCTCTAGCCTGGCCGTTATTGGGGGTCAACAACGTGGTCAACAGCCAGGCAAGCGTCGGACAGCTATTTTATGGCCACTTCGTCGTGCGCATCTCGAGGGCAGTTTTCAAATTTAAATAACATTAAGAGCGTTGCTTCTCAAGTGTCGACAATGGACAATCAGGCGCTCTGAGATACTACATATTATATATATATATATATATATATATATATATATATATATATATATATATATATATATATATATATATATATATATATATATATATATATATATATAACAACGTGTGTCACGTCTTCATATGATGGTAAGGACTTCTACGGAAGATTCACGGGTTTTCCCGATCTTCTCTGAGCCAGCTCCTCAATCATCATTCACTTCGTGGTAATGGCGTGATTTTTTTTCGCAGCTTTCGAGCTCTGAATATTCCTCACGACACGTGTTGGTCACAAAACGGACAACAAGCTGATCGCAATGATCTGGCGGGAGAAAGAAGAGATAACCCGAGTAGCACACAACCACAGGAGGAGTTACACAGCATTGGCACAAAACCAGCTGTGGATGGTCAAGTGATATGTTTCAGCCAATTACACCTTCGGTTCCGGTTTGCCAGCGACTAGGCTGTCGACGCGGCTATGTGCATTTTAATTTATTTGCTTTTCCGCTTGTGCACACTCCACAGAAGGTCTTCCGTGACTAAAAGGCGCGAAAAACTAACGTTCTAACACGGACATTCACTTCGCGTTCGGCTTCTTGCTCACTTTGCAGCCGCGTCTTGAAAAGGGCGTTTAAGAGACGCTTTCGGCAGGAAATGCGTACAACCGCCTCGTAAAAAGAATTCGTTTTCACATTCTCTGCTGCACAGAAAAGAACCAAACTTGGTGAGCATGTTATTTAATGAACCATCAATGTAAAGCAACTCAAATTTGAAGATTAATATTTTTCTCGGAAGTCGTTTTTCAGCTCCGCCCTTTCCTTAGACAGCTCCACTGCTGAAAGATCACGTTTAGTAGCGTTTGCTGTAGGGCTAGTTGGTGCATGTCTGAAGTTCAATAGATGGCGCAAATGCTGGGACAGGGACGAAAAACACAGGAAGAGATCAAGCGCACACTCGCAACTAAATTTTATTCTTCCAAGAGCTCTGCTTCGCAACCCTCAAGCATGCGCACAAGGCCAAAGAAAGCAAAATAATGTAATCTCTAGAAGCACCATTTAATCAAGTCCTATCAACCAGAAAGCTATACTCATTTTGATAAATAGTCACGGAAAGAACACGGCTACAATAGTGATCAAATTTTTGTATGTACATAGCCTCAGCCAGTTCGCCAACTAGCTGAGGCTATGTACACACAGAAATTTCCTTCCGTTGCAATTTATGATAAGTTCCTTCCGTGACTATTTTTCAGAATGAGCATGGCTTTCTGGTTGATGGGATTTGAATAAGTGGTGTTTCTAGAGATTATGTTATGTTACTTTCTTTGCTCTCGTGCGCATGCTTGAAGGTTGCGAAGCAGATCACTTGGAAGAATAAAGTTTTTTGCGAGTCTGCGCTTACTCGCGTCCTGTGTTCTTTGTCCCTGCCCGAGCATTTGCGCCATCAATTCAACTTCAGCAAAAGATCACGCTTTGCAGGACAACAGTTTCTCTGCATGATGGTGTGAAGGCTGCCACCATATGTTCGTGGGCCGTCGTTCATATCCGTACCTTCAGGTGGTTTTAACAGCCAAATGCAGGCTTCATGACAGCGAGCTTAGAAAGCTGTTTGAAGCAGTTACCCTGTAAAGGTCCACCGAGCTTGTTATGTGTGGGATGGGTTTACTTGCGGAATGAACGAAGCAGCGTCGAGACGACACCGGGGTCGTTGTTGTTCTTCGAGCATTACAATATACATAATGAAGTAGTTTGATGATTCACATATTGCCTTAAACAGCTGCCTTACAAGACGCCGGCCTTGCAAAGTGCGGCACATGGTAAAAAATTATGACACCTTCGCACTAGTGGTGCCAAACTTGGAGGAAGAGCGGAGCCGAGTGGCCTTCCATTTTTTTCTCATTATTCGCTTTGTTTCTTCTCTTTCTCTCTCTTTCTCTGTGTTTCTAGTTTTTGTAGCTGCTTCTTCCTATTTCTTTCTTTTTATTTCTTTCTTTCTCTCTCTATCTCTTTCCTTCACTTTGTCGCTCTTTCAATATTTCTTCCCTTTCTTTCTATTTCTCTCCCTATTTACCACCTCCGCTTTCTTTCTATATCTTTCTGCTTCTTCTTCCTCCCTTGTTTTTGCTTTTCTCTATTCACTCTTTCTTTCACTTTCTGTCTTGCTCTCTGTTTTTCCTATCTCTTTTTTATCTCCTTCTTTCTATCTCTTATTATCTTTTTATGTGCTAACTCCCTTTATTTCTCGCTATTTCTTGCCTTCTCTTTCTTTCTATCGTCTTATTTCTCTATCTCTCTTTATCTTTCTTTCTCTATCGTTTTTTTGTATCTCTTGGTCTCGTTACGTCGTTCATGTGTTTCACGTGCGCCACTTCGCCGAGCAGAGTTTTTGTTTAACGCGCGCATCTGCTGTACTCGATAGTGGGGCTTGCCCAATTCCTGTGGCGCATACCCACCTGAGGAGTTTTGCACGAGGGAGCACAAGTTACCAACAGCTTAAACAGCTTCGCTTTTAAGACATGCGTGACCATTGTAAACATCACATATGAAAGAATCGGGGTTCCAGCCAGAATCGAACCCTAGCATTCTGCGTGCCAGTCAAGTATCCAGCACAGAGCGATGCCACTGTTTTTTTTTTTTTTCAAAAGGACTAAGATGTTGCCAGTAACGCTTATAAGCTATTCCGGATAGAATTCATTCATCGCATTATAATTACGCTCATAGAAACGCCAGGGCTAGAAACCTCTTTGGAAAGAGACCCTATACAGCCGTCATGTATGACAAGGACGTCACGATT
>NC_051182.1:77367657-77397926 GCF_013339695.2 Rhipicephalus sanguineus | reverse complement strand
CTTCTTCTGCTAGTAACCCTCTTGAGGAGTCTCATGGCGTTAGTCGTCTTGTGCTTTAACTTAGCAATCGTTTCGCCGTTGACGCCGTTGGCCTCAATTATCATGCCAAGGACCCTTATGCTCTTTACTATCGGGATGGTTGCTCCGGTGCTCGTGTGCAGCCTGATCTCTTCATATTCTTGCCTAATTGTCGCCGCCCTCCCACCGCCCCCGAGTGGTCTACCCCTTTGCGTGGGGCGGTAAAGTAGGAGTTCAGACTTTTTCGGGGAGCATCGTAGCCCTGTTCCCACGAGATGGTCCTCTATAGTGTCGATTGCTAGTTGTAGCGCCGTTTCGATGTGGCCGTCGCTGCCTTGGTGCACCCAGATGGTAATATCGTCAGCGTATATTGTGTGCCGGACGTCTTCCAGTTTTTGCAGTTTTTCCGGGAGCCCGATCATGACCAGGCGTATTGGCCTAGCAATATACAGGGTGTCCCAGCTATAACGCAGGGCGATTTAAAAAAAGATTAACGGCGTTACGCGAAGCGAACCTGCTGCATATTGTTCCTAGTACACTGGAGTAGCCACTGCTATTTTTTTCGTTATTGAGGTTTAATTAATTAGTGGTAATTATATTTGTAACTCGACAAGTACACACCTAATTGTCAAAATGTCAATGAGGCGTATGTAGGCATATTGAAAGGACATCTAACTGCGCGATTTTTAACAACGTACTAATTACGTGCTCATTGTTTCCTGCTGATAAAGAAAGCCCGCGAAATATGAAAAATAACGCGTGACTACGCTCCCACCCGCAAAGGAAACCAGCGCCCTCAAATAAGCTTACTGCAAACAACCGCTTTGCCTGTTGTCCGTTGCCAGAGACAGCGTTCCGCATTTTGGCAAGGGTACAGGTCGGGCGCCAACGATATGCGTGCAATTTCGCTGGGATTCATTCCGTTCGATAGTACGCCGCAATCATCCATATCTCATGGCCGACTGTTCACTGATAACGCGGCAGGTGTTCTGATTACGGCCTGACTCTGTAAAACCAAGCGGTGCGTTTCTTAGGCCGGGGAGTGGCAGATAGGGCGATGCGTTTTGTTTTCTTTCTGCATTTTTTTCCTTGATACTGTCTACCTGTTTGAGGGCGCTGGTTCCCGACGCGCGGAACAGTCTACTCACGTGTCACTTTTCATATTTCGCGGGCTTTCTTGATCAAGCGGAAAAAATGAGCGCGCATTAGCACGTTGTTGAAAGTAGTGCAGTTAGATGCCATTTGAACATTCCTACATACGCCTCATTGACGTTTTGACAATTAAATGAGTACTTGTTGAGTTACAAATATAATTACCACTAATTAATTAAACCTCATTAACGTAAAAAATATCAGTGGCTACTCCAGTGTACTAGGAACAATATGCAGTAAGTTTGCTTCGCGTAACACCGTTCCTCTTTTTTTAAATCGTGCTGCGTGATAGCTGGGACACCCTGTATATATACATTGGTATGGCATGAATGCACGAGGAACATAAATGTAAGGCAATGCGCTGTATGTACCAGTATATACGTTTCATTAGCATGGTACATACTGGATTGTAGATACATGCATGCATGACAAGCATGCGAGAGTCTGCATGTCATTACGTGAATGTCTTGAGTTGCCTGAAATCCAAGCAGTGTGGTGTATGGAGCTCATCGCTGACTGCATCACATTGCATCGATGCAATGGATTCGATGGATTTTTTTTACTCAAGCTCAAACACACCATACTCAAACTCATAGGTGCACGTACAAGTTCATGCTAGCTCTTCTCCCACTCATAGGTACTCAACTTCATTCGTCTACTGACACTCAGGAGCTGATCCACGTTAATACTCACGCCTACTGGCACTCATGCGCACTCACTGACTTTCACATTAAGTTTTCACTCATAGCCAACCACAATCATACTCACGTTCATTCACACTCGCAGCTACTCACTCTCGTTTATAATCGCGTTATTCACTTCCGTTCCCGTACAAACGTCTTCTCACACACATCAGTACTCACTCACGTTCATACTCATGCCCAATCACATTCACCAGTACTCATTCACGTTCATTCTGAAAACTGGTCAGTCAGCTGGATATTGCACTTGCCTGATAATTGCGGCCTTCTTTTCCATCGTCAGTCAGCTGTAATTTCCTCGCTTGCAAGTTTCGTTGAGGAGGCAGACGAAGAAGGCGGTGACAGCACCATCAGTAACAACTGGCGATGAAAGCACCGTCAACCGATCGAGGTTGAAGCGGCGACGAAAACAACGCAACCAACCACATGCGACACCGCAGGCGACTGACGAGATCAGCTGACGATGCGCATGCAACACGGGGTCGAGGCTGCAAAGAAACAAAATAGCAGCGGTGTTCTTTGTGTTTTCGGTGGTTTTCAGTAGCTTTTGACTCGCGATCTTGAGAAAAAGTACCAGAAATTGAAAGAGAAGAGTTCTAAATGTCCGAAATTTTGGTTGGTGTACATTGACTCTATGGAGCACGTGACTGTGCCATGGCAGAGTCCGTATATGCAGGCAGGCCGGGAAAATGGGGGTCCGAAAAATCGGTTGCGAGTGAAAAAAACATTCCCTTATCCTCAAGTTTGTTGTAGTGACACAACAAAGCACACGACGCATGGTGTAATTTCTAATAAGTCATTACTTGGCATATGCAGATTTGCAGACATGCCCAGGATTTCGGAACATGTACATGTCACCTATCGGTGGCGGCCGGAGGCCCCGCCGTAACTGAATGGGAAGCTCAGAAAAAGATATCGCACGAACGAAAGATGATATTGAAAACGACTATCGGTTTCTGATACCAAGAAACCACTAGAGCATTTTATGCGTAATTCTAATAACGTGCCAGAAGGCGCCAACTTTCCTAGGCTATTTGAAGATTTTACCACACAGCCTATGAGAGCTGCAACAGCCTTTGAGACCCATTTTGGTCTCTTTCAACTTCGATTACAATGCTGAGGGGAGAGGTTTCAAAAACGACTTCTCGTTTTAATTTGACTGAGTAGCGCTCTTTCAGTTGATAATCTATTTTACTGTGCACCTAAAGCAGAGTAACTTCCTTGGTCGTTTTTGCCGGCCTTATTCTGTTGTTGTTTCCAAAGCACACATCTGCTCATACATTGTATGGGGGCGTGTGGGAACAGCTCGCGATGCTGACAAAGTTTTTGAATACAATGCTCGGGAGCGTGTGCAGGAGAGCAAGACGAAGAGCGTCTTTCGATGCCTCAATGAGTCTGCCTCGCCACTGGTGGGGGCAGCGCGCACGAAATTTTACCGTCGGTACTCGCATCTGGTTGAAGCTTCTTCAACTACGTCATTGTCCCCAATTTCTGGCCATCGGAAAAATATAGTAGTGCAATCGCTTGAAGGGAAAAAGTAATGTATGTCTTGATACAAGTTTAATAAGCAAGGCCACTAAAGATCACTACGTTGGAATGTGAGCGGAAAGAGTAACAACATTTACTGTCGGCGTCGCCATGTATGCCGCAATAATTACGCAGTCGGTTAATTTTTAAACATTTCGCGCATGCTGCCCTTGATGCAACACAGCACGCTCTTTAATTTGTCATAGTTTCCGAATAAACAGCGCAAAGATAAAGAAATTGAGCTAACCTTCAACGGTGGCAGAGGCCCAGGGTTTACAGAATCCGCAAATTCAAACAGAGCTAATCGCACATCAAAGTGATCACGTCTGTCCATCCAACTTAGCAGAAAGGAAGCTGCGAGAAAGTCTCGCACGGAAGCTGAGTTGTCCGTTTCTCGACAGGAAATGTTAGGGCATCAGGACTATCTCCTAGTCGACGTAACAACACCTCCAGAGAAAAATACTTGCATGAGGTTGAACAATTGTTAAGTATACCATGAGGCAGCTTCTTCACAGCTGCGTGCATACTTTCCATGAATCACGCCACTCACAGAGCACGAACTATAAAGCAAGAGGGAACACGAGGGGCTACCACGGCCAACAAAAGCGAATTCCGCCAGCTCAAGTGACACAGCTGAACCAAGCAACGACCGCGCGGATGGATACAAAATCAGCTCTAAGAAGCCTGTCAGAAAGCTAGGCGGCTATAGCTGTCAGTTAATAGCATAGAGTTTGCGCGTTAACGAACTTTGAGCTCTTCATGATTGCTAAAGCAAAGTCAACACACCACAAACTGATCCTTTTAGCCCATTGCTTTCTTTGTTGCAAAGAAATCACACGCAGGCTCGAGCTCAAGTAGCAGCAATTCATGGAGGGAACAAATGGCGCGGGTGGGCTATGTTCGCCAACTGCAGGAGTAGTATTGAAATAACAAGAAAAAATAGTCACCTGCACATCACACTCCTCTTTAGCAAGGGTCGGGAACCTGCGGCCCGCTGGGCAATAGAGAGAGCGAGTAAAGATCTTTAATGAAAAACAGAGAATTCTGCCAGCGTATATAACCGCGCCTACATGCTACTCTGTATAGGGGAGGGGATTCAGGACAGAAAGGCTTTAGGAGGAGGAGGGTAGGAAAGGAGAAGGAAAAAAAAAGGGAAGATAATATGATCGTGGTGTTTACATGTCACAACGTAATGATGCTGATGTAAGTTAAGTTACAGTTTATCAATTTGGTTAATGTCCTCGAGGAATCTGAACAGAAATTTTAAAATCTGATTTTGCTGAGAAGGAGAAGACGTAAGACCAAGTGTTTTTTCGAGATGTAGCGGTGTTAGGAAGCTGAGCATATTCTACTTTGGAGACAAGTTCTTCTCTGAATGCCTGGCAATCTAATAAAATATGTTCTATTGATTCTAGAGCCCCACAGCTATCACGGTATGGGTCACTGGGCAAACCAAGGCGACACATGTAGCTACTGGTCCAAGGTGAATGCGGAAGTCTTGTTTTTGTCAGGGTCTATGGAGCGGAGAAAGAGGTTTTGAGGCGAAAGACCCTATAATTGATCCCTCTCTCAGTGGGCGTCCTTCTTTGCCATTTATGGTGCATCTCATTTAGTGAAGTATGTTCGCCGAATTTTTGTTAAATACATACCTCTACGTGCAGCTAGATCCGCTTTTTCATTTCCGTATATGCCGCAGTGTCCGGGAATCCACTGAAACATAACAGTGTGACCAGACACAGTGGTCATGTGGTGGATGTAACCAATGTCTCGGGTCACCGGATGTTGTTGACGAGTGGCGTTGATGTTGCGTATGCTCTGTAGGGCTGCTTTTGAATCTGTTAAAACGACCCATCGTCCAGGAGGTTGCTGCTGGATGTAAAAATGGCTTCCTTTATAGCATACAGTTCAGCTGACGTGCTTGTTGTTCGTCGTTCACGACGGTAAGAGAAACATTGGTCAGTTGAAGATATGTATAAACCACATGACGAACTATGGACAGAGAAAGATCCGTCGGTGAAGATGTGAGCCGAACTGGAGTATTTTTTGGCGATGTATTCTAGGGTGATTTGCAAAAGCTCACCTTGTGGCATATTATTTTTCGTGTTCATACAGGGGATGTGTGAGCAGACTTGCATATATGACAGTGTCCAAGGTGGCAAGTTCAAGGGCATGAGCTGACGCATCATTGCAGGAATGGGGGCAGCTATTTCTCGGACTGCTTGTCCAAAGCTTGAGTTAGCGCAGCTTTTAGCAATGTGGCCAAGGAAGTGTTTTCGATCTTGGGTGATGTGTCGGAGATGAATGCGCAAGACTTCTTGCCCACTGAGGACGGCAAGAGGTAAGCATCTTGGTTCCGCTACCGTTCCGACGCACGATGATCCTTTTGGAAGCTCAAGGCATATTCGTAGAGAGTTGTTACGTGCGGCATCAAGTTTCTTTTTGCTGGTCAACGATATTCACTGTAGTACTGGCCGGCTGTAGCGCAAAATACCGTCGACGTAAGTTTTGCGTAGAAAAATCACCAAGTGGCAGTCGCTACGCCACCGTGCTCCTGCCATGTAGCGGATCTGAGATTGCAGAAATCCTTGCACGAAGTTGTTCGCCTGTGGTGACCAAGACAGTCTTCTGTCAATGATTACGCCAAGAAACCTTTGGCATTGCACATAAGGAAGAGCGCGTCCAGTGACCATTAATGGCTACTTTTTCATGATCTTCCGAGCCATGACGACGCTCTTTTCTGTAGGTAGGTGCAGACCTCTGTGTGTCAAATAGAGGGCGTTGTTTGCCAGCGCTTTCTGTAACCCCTGTGGAGTGACACAACGAGGAGGGGATGCGCTCTATATGCAGATATTGTCTGCATACATTGTGATGTGGACACCACGTGGTAACTATTTCTTGAGATGAATATGAACAAGGTTGAACAATAAAGTGCTAAGCACCACGCCCTGTGGTACACCCTTCTTTATAGCGAAGTATGCAATATGGCCTTCTGTGGTGCTCATGAATAGTTGTCGCCCTTGCAAATAGTCCGCAATCTATGTTTATACTCTTCCTCCAAGACCGATGGCAATCAGGGCTTCAAGTGTCGCACCGTGGGACACAGAGTCGAAGGCTGACTTAATATCCAGAAAAATGGTAATTAGTATGTGTCCCCGTATAAGTTCTTCTATTGATGAGGTGAAGGCTATAACATTGTCAATAGCTGACCGATGTTGCCTAAATCCATTCATTTCTTGAGGGTAAAGTTTCCTGCTTTCAAGTAACCACGTTAGTCTTTTGTGTACCATTTTCTCCATGAGTTTTCCGATTCAACTTTAAAGAGCTATTGGTCTGAAAGAGGCATAGTTCTTGGTTGTTTGCCTGATATGATGACTGGGATTATTTTTGCCAGCTTTCATTGAGCAGGAAGTTCTGAATTTATCCAAGAATCATTGTGTAAGTCCAGCAGCCGAAGAAGAGAGTTTTGGCATAAATGTGCGATAGCTTTATAAGTAATTCCGTCATGCCCTGGAGAAGAGCGTTTGTTACAATCAATGACAGCTACCCCCAGTTTCTCCAGAGAAAATGGAGTATCCAAAGCTGGTATTGCCGAACGTGGTACATTAGTGTTAAGACTGTTCGTCCTTTGTGGCAGTCCTGTGCATCCAGACTGACGTCTGCAATATTCGTCTACAACAAATGCCTTGAGCGGCATTTGTTCATGAAGTGAGAGCGCTGTGAACGCGTGAAGTGGCTGGGGCTATCTGCGGATTCCTTTCATTAGACGCCAGATTTCGGCAAACGGTTTTCGGATGTCCAGAGTTGCACAAAAGTTCCTCCATCTCTGCCTCTTTAGCCGGGTTAAATAGCGACGGATGTGTCTCTCTGCACGCCGGCAAGCACGGAGATATCCGATGTTTTTAGCCCTTAGCGCTTTTCGTTCTGCTCGCCTTCGTATCGCAACTAGTCTGTGAAATTCTTCATCATTGGCTGGTTATCATAGTGGTTGCTTGTGGTACGTGTGCTTTCTCTCAGGCAGTAGGACATCGTAGAAATGATCTCAGCGGTCCTGGTTGCGGCTGTGATTCCTCTATTTACTGCTTCTGTGTACGCTTCCCACTCAACGGATCTTGTCTGTATTTTTTTCGGAGACGCCGAAGTATCAAGACCTGATATCATAATTGGATAGTGATCACTACCTCGCGTTCCCAATCAGTGCACCAACTGAACAGCCTTGCAGTGTTCCTTGATACAACCGAGAGGACAATGCAACTAATGGCCCTCGGATTCTTCAAGTAACACTACCATCATTCAGCGGTTCAATGGAATACTTTGCTAAAAGCTGCGCAAGTTCGGCTCCACGTGTGCTTGTGAGCGAACTACCCCAAATTTCGTGGTGATCTTTGAAGTCACCGCATATAATATGCGGCGTGGAAGATTTCGTTATCAAGCTTTCTGGTCTAGAATCATCAAACAGCGAAGTTGGTTGAAGGTATACACCGATCACTGTAAACCTTTGGGAGGCTATTATTGTAGTTACACAGACGTATTCATTACTGTCGTGTGGTGCGACTTAAATTTCAGAAGCAAAAATGTCGATTAGAATGCCAACTAGGAGTCGGCTGATACCCTTTCGCCGACGTGAATGATAAAAATAGTAGCCATTCCTCCGAAATTGTTCACCAAAACGGGACTCGTAAATCACCATAAAAGGAAAGCGGTACGCTCTCACATGGCATCGGAGATCCAATAGCTTCGAGCGCAAACCGCGAGCGTTCCACTCAAATATTGTACATGTTGGGAGGTGTTTGTTAATGCAAACTGCAGGTGAGGACATGGCCGGTGAAGCCATCATTGCTGCGTCGATGGGTTCTAGCGCTGCGGCGTATACGTCGCCGTCCCTAAGTGCTCCAACGCCAAAACAGCTTCCACCTCAGGAAGGCTCTTAGAGGAAGGAGTAGCTCGAAGAAAAGCCTTAATGTTATGCGGCAGTAGTACTAACAATTGGGCGAGTTGGTACTGGTTCATGACTGGCTGCGCAACACAAAAATGGACAACGAATGAATGGACACCACGGGTGCAAATTCTGAAATGTTTTATTAGAAATGACGAAATGGACTTTTAGCTCAATATCGCAGACGTCCCCCAGTGGTGGCCTCGAATAACTACAAGATAAAAATCGATAAAATCGATTGAACAGGCCTACGTTATGTAAGCTGTACATATGTGAAGTGTTTTGAAGTGAAACTGAGGAAAAACAGTTTCTTGCTCCTGACAGTATGGTGGGATCTGCTTCAACAATTTTTGCCAGTGTGCTCATGTCACCAAAATACCCCAAATCTATATTGTGGCTAAAATCTTATAGCCCACTATCGTCGGTATTCAGGAGTAAAATTTCGATTTGGCCTTATAGATGGGAATATTTCATTTAGACATGAATTAGCTCGTAAAAAAAGCCTAAGTCACAGCTAATGAATGATATAGCAATATTTTGCGATAAAATGAACACTATCATTGTGCTTTCGTCGGTGCTGTCCATTGCTGCATGGGCGTAATGGCGATGACTACTAGACTTCATGAGCGAGTGGTCCTTCCTGGAAAAAGGCGCACCGTTCTGGAATGTCAGCAGTGTTTTCTTGTTCTTAGCAACTTTTGAAGGTCTCCAAGAATGCTTCAGCTCTTAGCGCATTTTATGCCGTTCCGTTTCGAATCACCTCTTCTTCAGAGAATACATCGGTGCTCAGTATCTTTATTTCAGTTTTCTTCTATTTCCAATATACCGCCTTGGAGGAAAATAAGGAAATGATATTGTCGAGAAAAAACTAGAAAAAAACACTAAGAGGCAGAAAGAAGTAGGAATGTCGGCCTCTTACTCTTGACATTCAAGTACTGCCCTACAACATCATGTCATTCAGTAAGTACCAAGTCACCCAAGAAAAACTAATTGTGGAACGAAAACACGATAGCAAAGTAACTAGGACACAAATGAAGCAGATTAGATGCGGCCATGTTGGTTGTTTTGGCCACGATTGTTGACGCAGGGCTGGTTTAATGAATCTGGTTCAGTTTGATTCAAACAGGTACATCATTTGTCTCGTTTTCGATTCTAAACTGCCTTTGTGAATTCACGTTACAATAAGGAGTAGCGCCATTTTGATTAGAATTCCTTTAAAACTGAATAATGCTTAGGTGCGCTTTACGCTCCCTTAAAATTTATCCATGTTCCGGTTACTGGATTTTGCTCTTTAAGAAAAAAAAACGCCACAAAGAGTAAACTGGTAACTATCTTGAGGCTGACGTTACACATCTGTAATGAGGTTTCTACACATGATCCGCAAGAAGGCGAATTCCTTATCTGACATCTTTCTGGACGCCTGACTCACACACTTCTTCCCGTGTTTCTCATATGGAAGGCTTCAATTATTCCCCGGTTTGCGTTTTGCCTGCCTGGCGAAATAATCTTTGTGTCTGTGAACAATGGTGTGCAGCCGCATGAACTATAGTGGTCAACCAGATGTGTGCGCGCTAAACTCCGCTATGCGGAGTCGTGCTATATCGGAGTCGTGCTTACATATATAGCACGACTCCGTGATGTGGAGTCGTGCTATATATGTATATCGTGTAGGCATACGTACAACCATTTCAGACTGTGATAACACAACGGAATACGCTGTCCTGAGGACGTGCATGACGTTCGCACACGTGCAGTCACGTTGTAGCTAGCAAACAACGCAAGGAGCCATCCACACAACGGGGTTTCGTCCGGTGCCGACTCGGTGCCGACTCTGCTAGATCTCGAGGGCCTGTTTAGGCTTTGCGTTCCGCCGTTTCGCATGACCAGAAATCTAAGCTTCGCCTAGGGCATGTAACGCAATAGCTCAGCCGGTCTGCCCTCTCTTCGTCCTCCTCTTCATCTTGCAAACGACTATAAATAATGGCAGTTTTCCTTTGGCGACGGAAATTCGGGGAATAACGATAGTTACGACACATTTTTCTGCCACGTAGTAGTTTTCGGCTAACAGGGCCTGTGACCAGCACATCCATTGAAGTTGTCAGAATGGAGGTGAAATGTAGGCGATTCTTCCATGCGTGTGCCTTTCGTGGAAAACAAAAGAGAAGCACGAAACAGATAAACGGAACAGAAAGCAGAAAAGGAAACCAAAAAAGGACCTCGATAATTAGGAACATGCTAATTAAGATCATAGTAAATAAGATGATGCAAAGAAGGAATTTATTAATCATGAGCTTGCTATTTAATGCCGTGCTAACGAAGACCATGCTATTTAAGACCTTGCTAACTATCACCAACATAATAAGGCGCATGTCAGATAAGACCTTGCTAATGATGTAGGTCGGCCACAAGCTCCGCTTTTAGTCTAGCCTTGCACCACTCGTGCAAGGTGGCCATATTTTTGCCAAGTCATTCAAAATGAGCTGTTTCAGTAAATTCTCAACTACGTTTAAACCGCAAATGAAGAGTCATGGTTATGAAGACTAAAACAAAGCCCTGTTGTACACCTGACGCAACAGCATGGTAGGTGACTTTGCAGAATTTAAGGAGGCGTATTGCGACCTTTTTGAAAAGAAACTAGAAATACTGTTAACTAGGCTAGTGCTGTTTAAAATATTATTAAGTTTGTGTGCAAGCTTACTATGTACAACTCTATCGAATGTATTGAAAATCGACAAACATGGCGGTGACTTAGGTCTAGTGCACGGCAGATATCATGAGCTAATTCCTAAGTATGTGTAAAGATGCTAAGCTAACTGCAAAATCCATGTTAGTAGGCTGTTAAAATGTTATCACCAACAAGAAACACAACAGAATGCTCGTACATTACAGGTTCAATGAGCTTGCTGCAACTGCATGCTAAGCAAATTGGCCTGTAGTTGGATAAGTCTTCTGTAATTCCATACTTGCATCGAAGGAATTAAGTTTGCAGTCCTTCACACTAGGACTCTCAGTGCGCACAGTAAATGCACAGCCGGGTGTTGGCGCAAGCGACACCATGACAAGGATCAGTACATGCTCCATAAGTTGCATCGTTTTATTTATATTATTTGCGTGGCCGTGTAATGTTTGTCTTTGGCGACATTACGAATAGAAGTGGAGGTACCTGCATTTTTTATATGAGGGATTTGTCGCAAGGCATACGTGCCGAACATTTTCTCAAGGGCATAAAAATGCTTGCAGACCTCTTGAGTCAAAATACCGCACCAATAAATCGAAGAATCCGCTTTCAATCAGCTAACATCACCCAGAAATATTGGTTTTAGTTTGGCCTGTCGAAGCATCCTCTGCCTAATTAGGTTTGCTTCAGCTACTGACAATTCTTAACTTGCAGCTGGGAATATCTTGTCCATATCTTAACCACAGAATTGTCGGTAAACATCCATGGACCTTTTGTTTCTTCGGATAACAGTATCACTGACCTAGAGGAAAGCACCTGGGCGTCACAATAATGGACATTCTTTTTTTTACGTAAGCCTCCTGTGTGTTTTCGTTTAAACGGGTTGCATACTTAGACCATACATAGACCGCGAAAATATTATTTTTTTGTAATATGAAAAGGTCAAATTGCATTCGTGCTCAAAATTTTTCATCTGCATATTTTATAAGGATCGCGCGCTCTTGTTGCCTATTCGTGTTTCTTTGTTTCTCAGGTTTTGTAAAGTTCGAACGTACCTTTCAAGATTTATTAGATATAATGTATCTGTTAAACCGATCATCGCTTTGTTTAGCTCGTCCCCGAAAAAAAAGACAATATTTCAATTATACTTATTTGGTATATTTCACACTTCTACATATATCTCCTCGCTACAACAATATCTCGCGACTCGCTTTGTTCATTGTCCAAGGCGATTTCTTGCAATACAGTCGCTTCATGGAATAACCGATGTGACGGCACATTAAACTTCCGCGCGCTTGTCTGTTCATTGTCATTCCTTGCTTTTTCGAAACCACGACTTAGAAAACGTGGCGTTTCGCTAACACTTTAACATATTCATGAACAATAATTCTTTTTGAATACTTCAAATTGTCCTCAGCTTGACCTTATTCTATGAAACTTCGATTCAGGTTCCTCGAGCAACCTTCAGCTTGCTATATAAACGCTCCCATCGAAACGCTCACCTTGCCGAGGAGTCCTTATTCCGAAACCCCAATTCTAGTCTTTTTCCGCCCAGGATTACGCAGGGCTGCGTATTGTCTCACTGTGTGAGCCGCACAACAGAAAACACGCAAATTACACGTGAGTGTTCCTTCAGTACAATTAGCCTTGGTAACTTAACAAAATGTATCTTATGCGACAAGAAGCAGTGATAATTTGCAGACTTGCGTTGTAATATTTTGGAATCTAACTAGACCCCGAATACGAATTATTGTTAATTCGATTAGCCAGACCAACAAAAATTAAACTTGATGCCGTTGCAAATTTTATATTTTCGGATTGATCCAGACCGTGTTCTTGACAGCAAGCTTCCACACCCGTTTTCATGTTGATTTGTCGTTCACTATGCACTTGTACGCATTAACTATGCATATACGAGGTCGCTTTTTTAACCGCGCTGCTGTTATCGTTTTTGTTGCGCCGTTTAGCATGACCAGAAAACTAAGCTGCGCCTAGCGCGTGCAGCGCAATAACTCGTCCGGCACGCGCTTTTTTCGTCCTCTTCATCTTAGGATTGAGTGCAGATAAAGACAGTTTGTTTTGGCGACGTGCATTCAAGAAATGAGGATAGTTATACATTTTTCTGTGTCTCCTGGTAATTTGGCGGATAATGAGGCCTGTGGCCAGCTCATCAATTCGGCTTGGCACGATGGGTGTGCAATGTAGGCGTTTCTTCCATGCGTGTGCCCTCTGAAGAAAACAAAGGAGAAGCACAGAACACATAAATGGAAAAGGAATGAGAGAAAGAAAGAGATAGAGAAAAAGAAAGAAATAGACAGAGACAGAAAGATAAAGAACCATGCAGGAACAGAGAGAACCAGGCTAACTAGGACCTTGCTAATTTAGACCTCGTTAATAATTTAAGCCGGCCACAAGCTCTTCTGTTAGTGTGGCCTTGCGCCACTAGTGGAAGCTGCTCACATTCTTTTTTGTGAAGATGTGAGTATAATTCTCAACGAAACTTTGTGTCCGCTGAACCTCTGCTGATTCACACAGGAACAGCAGATGAGTTCATGACCAGCAAACAGAAATGTATTCTCGAGTTGGTATTTACAGTAATTCCCGCAGCTTAATACGCACAAGAAAGTTTGGAATTCAACGAAAAAACTTCCTTTCCTCGGCAAACCTTTTCCTGAACTATCATAGTTAAAAATCGGCTATTCCCTGCTAATTTTAAAGGAGACGCGTTTTTCGCTTAGCATGCGCTCTAGCACACTCGCATTAAGATTGTTGGTCCGCGCGAGTAGCGAAGAGCGAGGCTGGAAAACTCAGTCCCAAGTAATCTATTTTAACAGCTTCGCTGTTAAAGCTTGGGGTAAAACGTCCGTCCATCCGCAAAAAAATCCCCGCGCCGTAGCCTGCAACAACCAAGCCACAGCTGTGCACCACCGGCGATTAACCTAGCCTAACCGCGCATGCGTCGAGGAGCAGCCGCCGCGCCGAGCATCGTGACAGGTGGTTTTATGCAGCACAGCCGCGCACGGCCGCCGTGATGTAGCATAACAGCGTGTGACTTACGCATAGCCGTGTAGCAGCTAGCATAGCCGATGCATAGCCGTGCTGTAGCTAGTATAGCCGCGTCACAGCAGGTTTCACGTCAGCACTGTCGCTAAGTAACCGCGTGTACGTCATCGCTCCTATAGGTGTAGGTGCGCTCGACCGAAGAATGTGCACACTGCCTTAGAAGAAGCCGCTTACCGCGAGTTTCAGCGTGCTGCAGATCGAGAGCGTAACCGTTAACGGCGAATGGCGTGCCATTCTGGACACCGTCTTATTACGCCATGTTGTCAAAATTCGTAATGGCGGCCTTTTAAGTCAATCAGAGAGTCCTCAGCAGCCCCCTGGGCCAATCAAAGTTGAACAATCGCGGAATTTGACAACATGGAGGAATTTGACAGTGTCCAGAATAGCACCGTAGATCCCGCCTACGTGGCCCATGAAACGGGTACGAAGCGGCAACGACGAGCGGACCCGGACTATGTTCGGCGAGACCGCAAGCCGGATGCGGCAAGAAAGCGTGCTATGCGAACTTTGCCCTTAAAATCGACCAGCTTCACGGTTTCTTAAGCTTTACACAACTACTGTATATTTCATTTTTTTTCGTTGTACGGCCCCTTCACGGGGAGCTGGTCTTTCTTTTCTCCTTCTTTCTCTGCTCCTGTTTTTCTGCGGTGCAGAGGGAGGAAAGGAATATATATTTTGCCGTTAAAGTTATCATGCTTGTAGCGCGCCGGCTGGAGAGCTGCGCATTTAGAGTTCATCACAAGACATTTAGGCGCCCAAGTGACGGCCCTAGGTTCATTTTACGAGACTCCACGCCGTGCCAATGCACGGGCCAACGGACTTGGCAGTTCATAGTGCCCCGACGTACCGGATGACGCTGGGGGCAGAGGTTTTCACTTTGATTATCTCATGGTTTATAAACAAAGAGCATGGGTAGTCTCCTTGCCAATTTTCGCCTGGCCTACTCGCACAATCACTGCATTCATTCTCCGCTTCTTAGCATATCGGCAACCTGTCGTGACCTTTACCCGAATGTCTACCTGGCCTGCATCGCCCGGACATGGCGCAGCATATTTCCGGGCGAAATGGCAGGCTCCATGTCAGGGCCGCTCTCGGGGCGCGTTCACGGTCCTTTACCACACGCAGACGTCTGTTGGCTCCCAAAACAATACCATCGTAGCTTTGCGACGTTAACATGTCAAATTTCGAAGCCCCAAAAAATCTTTTGCAATTTTACAAAGTTTCCGATTTAACAAAATAATACGAGCGAACTCATCACTATGTTCAATTGAGTTTCAACTTTAAGAGAAAACGGCGAGTTGTGTCGTCGATCATACATCATCATCATCATCATCAGCCTGTCTACGCCCACTGCAGGGCAAAGGCCTCTCCCATGTTCCGCCAATCAACCTGGTCCTGTGCTTTCTGCTGCCACGTTATACCTGCAAACTTCTTAATCTCATCTACCCCCCTAATTATCTGTCTCCCCCTCACGCGTTTGCCATCTCTTGGGATCCAGTCAGTTACCCTTAATGACCACCGGTTATCCTGCCGACGTGCTACGTGCCCGGCCCATACCATTTCTTCTTCTTGATTTCAACTATGATGTCCTTAACCCCCGTTTGTTCCCTGACCCACTCTGCTCTCTTCCTGTCTCTTAAGGTTACACCTATCATTTTCCTTTCCATCGCTCGCTGCGTCGTCCTCAGTTTAAGTTGAACCCTCTTTGTAAGTCTCCAGGTTTCTGCTCCGTAGGTAAGTACCGGTAGGATGCAGCTGTTATATACCTTCCTCTTGAGGGATAGTGGTAGACTACCATTCATGATTTGATAATGCTTGCCGAATGAGCCCCAACCCATCCTTATTCTTCTAGTTATTTCACTCTCATGGTTCGGCTCCGCGGTTACTACTTGTCCTAAGTAGACGTACTCTTTTACAACTTCCAGTGTCTCGCCACCTATCGCAAAGCGCTGTTCTCTGCCAAGATTGTTCCACATTACTTTAGTTTTATGCATATTAATTTTCAGACCTACTCTTCTACTTTCCGTATCCAGTTCAGTAATCATGAGCTGTAATTCGTCTCCCGCGTTACTCATCAATGCAATGTCATCAGCGAATCGTAGGTTACTGAGATACTCTCCATTAACTCTTATCCCTAACTCTTCCCAATCTAGGGCCCTGAAAACCTCCTGTAAACACGCGGTGAATAACATTGGAGAGATCGTGTCTCCCTGCCGTGCGCCCTTCTTTATCATACAAATCTGATATAATTATAAGATGGGGTTTCATACACGCCTCGTCGTACATGCCCAGCGAGTTCTGTCGTGCTTGTGTAACTTCTAGAATGTATTCGCGCGCCCCATATAGAAGCGTCGATAACAGTGAAGGAGGTTTCAATACACGGAAACGTGGTCTTTGCGGGTTGATGAGGTTGGCAACAGTTATAAGCGGACAAATGCGACCGCTGTAAAACTGACTAAGTAGTCTTGCAATATTGGTACGTACTGTGTACATCTTTGTTAAAGAAAACACGCGAGCGCATGGCCTGCGCTTCATTGGCCTCGAGATCGAACAGAGTCGGTAACTATCGGCGAACGGACCAATCGCAAAAGTGTGGCTGCTGTGGCCTGTCGCTGCTCCAGCAGCAGTGCGTGTTGCGCTTGTTGTTCGAGAATGGGGAATGCAAGTTGATGAGTAAACTATTTTGTAGCGTCAGCTACACTTGCCTAGCCGGAGGCGATTTCGCAAGGAGCGTCATGAGCCGTACTGCGCATGCGCGAGGATCGGTGATGTCACACAGCTGGGTCACCGGAACTGGCATCTCACGCGCTCTCCGACAACGCCGCGCGCGGCCAGCCGCTGCTGGTCTGCGCGTTCGAGAGGAGTGGCGTCGTAGGCGCGGCAGACAGGCTGGCGCCGGCGCGCGCGCGGACTCCGCCACTGTCGCACGCGGCTCGCCGCTGCTGGTCTGCGCCGCATTCGAGAGGTGTGACGTCGTAGCCATGCACACAGTGGCGCAGACGCATGCGCAGCTGTTCGCCTTCGCTGTGCAGTAGCCGTCTGACGCTGCGCTGGGGCCGCTTGATAGCGCCTCTGACTGGCGTTTCCAGGTAGGTAACGCCATGGAGAAGGAGAGCGCAAATGCTGCTCGGCGGCGCAGTAGAGCCGAGAAGCTTATCTCATCGGATCCCGAAGTAGCTGCCTGGGAATTAGCGGTTCAGTGTACGAAGAATGAACAGAAGAAGGCTAATTATCCTAGACAATCTGGAAAGCTGAACGTTTGCTAACGCTACGTATATCCTGGCATAGCCGAGCTAAAGCACTGCAAAATTTTTTTCGTTTTTTATAGGAATTTCGAAAAGTCAATCGCTTTTTTTATTTATGCGAAAAGAATTTTTTTATAGCGACCACACCGCATATACGGTGGTCGCTTTTCAACGTGCTGTGGGGATAACATTTTTATTTCTGCTTCACGGAGTTCTTGCATTGCAGCGCAATTCCGACTAATGTCGCGGACTGTGTCACGCGTATCGTTGATGGTGAAAAAGTGGTTGCGGGCCGCATCACTGAATTCAGGGTTGTGTCTTCTGCGTGCTACTGTGACAGTTCCGTGCAGGTTGTCGCACTCGGGCTCCAGTCTTCCTGGTTTAGCAAAGTCTAACAAAAAATCTACCTAAAGTTGACTGACGAAACAGAAAGTGCAGAACTAAACTGCCCATGCCTTTTAAGGTATTATTGACCCCTCAAGATTTCGGATATGGTTGGCCACGGCGCGTATAGCAATTTGTCGTACCGCACCTTGCTAGGCAGCTCCGGCTACTCAAATATGCTCAGCAGCAACTTTAAATTTGGTGGCACATCAGGGGTGCAATCGCGGAACGATGCTATTTCCGATTCTATGCCATATTCTATGCTTTTCTTATCATCCACCACTCGCGGCTGGCTGATCGCGTTGATATCGCGGACGGACCGTCGTTCTGACCAATGGCCAGGCGCGAAAAGCACGAAAAGCATTGGAATAAAAAATAGAATCGTTCCGCGATAGCACCCCAGGTCTGAATAATTTCTCGAAAATGCATTCAAAAGATTCAAAGCACAAAATATCAACACGAGCAGTGGCGACAAAAGCACTCTCTCATGTTCGTTCATTTTGTCACAAACGAGCGTTTAAATCGCCTCAGCCGTGTCGAATCACGGCGCCAGAAAAGCCCATGCCGCGACACAAGACGCCGATGACGTTAGCCCCTGCAAAGCGTGCCCCTTCGGCTCTGACGGAGAAGATGTCTGCCTAGAAAGCATAGCTTGAAAGATCTATAAATCACCACGGCTCCTACGGGCGCGCTCGCCGTCGCAGACGAATATGTGAGAAAGAACTGACTCCTTCCCAAGCCTTCACTGTGCTATGCACGTATGAGTGATTTAGAACAGTCTCAAACCTGGGCGCAATCCAATATAAGCGTGCGCAGACGGAGGGAGATCAGCGAAGGAAGAAGAATGAGTAACGAGTGGTTCGGTCGGCCAGAGAAGTGTTGTGTTATGATGTATTGCCGTCAGTCAGTCGGTCTAGGGAGAAGTGTGGAGAAATGACGCCTTGCGCTCACTGAAGAAGTGCTAGGAATAATTGAGAGAGGTCTCCCAGAGGTGATGCCGACAATGGACATTTGATCACTCACTCTCGAATGAGGACCGCTGGTATGCGCTACAGACATCGAAAGCCCATGTGCGTGTCTTTCCGGGAGCTGGGAACTGGAATGGACGAGTGAGCCGATGAATATGAAAGAACTTGAAGTGTTGTTGAATACTGTCGAGTGCCTGAGCTTGTATTTCAGTGAAATTGACAGTGGTTTGCCCATTGTTGTTAAACGCATATGAGTTGTAATTCGATTTAGCCAGCGAATTGTGCATTAATGTCAGATGTCTGTACTGCCTTATTAGGAATATACTTTTTAACACGAAAGTGTTTTATATGCCGGGGTCCACCAAGACTTCAGTGACGTCATTCCCGTCACAGATGTGACGTCGGTGAAATTTACACGAAGAGACGACAAAGAAATGCAAGAAGAAAATCACGTCCTATCCACGAAGTCAATGATGATTGAGGAGCTCGCTCGGAGATAATCGGGTAAACCGTGAATGCTCCGTACAATTCCTCTACTGTCATATAAGGATGTCACACGTAGTAATAGTAGCGATTGTGGTCAAGTTGTTGTCGAACCACAAGTGGTCGCAGACCTCGCAGCTGTGGCCGAACGTGTGGTCGAGGAAATCGCGCTTGAAGCGCGCGTCGGCGCCACGAACTTCAGGTAGCGACCGCTTTCGGCGCCTGGCCGCTGCATCCCGCGACTGTACCTCTTCGAGATTCTCTTGCCGCCGCTTCCGCGCTGCTTCGGCTTCGCGGGCTTGTATCTCGGGGTCCGCACGACGCTGACGTCTCTCTGCGGCCTCGCGAGCTTTCACCTCAGGGCCTCGGCGGCAAGCCCGTGATGCTGCCTTGCGAGCTCTCCGCTCCGCCGCCTTCTCTTTTTCCTTCATGTTATTAGTATCGAATCGCATTACCGGAGTGGAGCGAGCGCCGCATGCTAGAGTTGGCAATGATATATGTGGTTTTGCCTGCGTTAATATCATCATCAAGGCGCTCAAAGAACAGGAGGAAGTAAACTTCTCTTTCTCGCGAACTGCGCCTGTAGCTGTCGCTTCCGGAACTAAGGTTATGCTTACGGCGCGGGACATTGCCCCAGCTTAAGAACCTGGCGAGCCATCTTCTAAAAATATTCGCTGATTTGGATGACGTGGGAGTTGGATCCACGATCTCTCGGTCCGAGACGATGGGTGTCGGCTGCTTTACTCACTACGCCACCGACGCTCATGCGTGAGCCTTACAAACTCACCTTATATCTTTCCCATCTTCCCCCGTTCACAGTGGCCTTGTTTGGCTTGGGGCAGTGTCGCCGTCTTGGAGAGGGGAAGTACTGCATTATGGCACTAACATGCGCCGATAGGATGCGCTTCGGTAATCTCAGGGCTAGGGCGCTGTGACTACCGATGCGAGCGTTGAACGATGAAACGCTGGTGTCGAGGCGCCCTACTCAGCACCGCCGACGTTGGCTCCCCGATTTCCACTCCATTTCGCTTTCGATACAGTTTCAGTGAGTACTTTGTTGCAGTGAGAGAAGCGAGCGTGCAGCGGTACGCCTTCGCGCAATCACGATTCAGGCTACGAGCTCTGCACCTGGCGTTCCTGAAGCGCTGTGTGGTAGTGCATGTATGAGTAGAAGTGTAGGTTTACCAGTCACTGGAGAGCGCACACTTTGCAGTTTCTCTCATCAAATGAAGACGCTTTCCACAAGCGCATATCGAGTACCAGTGATTATGTGCTTGTTGATGCTGTCTTTGCGTAGGACTCACCGTACGCTGTGTCTGGGATTGTGTTAACTACTTGAGCTACCACAAAGGTTCAATCTTGATCATTAACGTTAGTCGTCGAGGTGGAGATGTTCCATCAGGCGTCAACGTAGGTGTGTCCACATGAGACAGTACTATAGCCGCCAAACACCAGCAGACATTGTGCTAGCTCTAATTTATCAGTCTATCATGAACATTGAACTACTTTTGCAAGGACACGCTTCACTTTTGTCTTATACCGATTCCCATAATGGAGGGATCAACCATTATTTTATTTGTTGTTAACTATTGGCTCTGACTTGGTCTTCAGGCAACAAACGGTGTTCGCTGGCGCACTAAAAGGACCTGCTCTTAAATTGTCCGTGCTTTCGTGGTGTAGTTCAGGGGGCCGATACATGAACTCTTGGAATCTACCCGTCCATTTGAAAGCCAACGCACACGGTTTGCGACGACAGCTAAGCCCTGCTTTCAAGTGCCCATTTTTCCACGCATACCGTATCTCTTTCGCTGATCGCACTGCTATCAATGCGCAGCATTTGCACTCCTGCCTCGAACGGATCGACACTGTAGTAACGTTTCCTTTACGACTCCACTGCGATGCCTCTTCCGTGTCTCCTTTTGCGCGGCACATCCCCCCCCCCTTCCCCCACACAATTGCTATCTGTGCTTCCGCATACTGACGAGTTAAAGAAATTCGGTTCACCAGCGCATTATCTGGCACTTTAAAACTTCGAACATTCGCACAGAGGATGCACAAGCGTACAAAAAACTAAAGATTCAACATACGGCTACGCTGCCTCGCATGCCATTTCACCACGCTCACGACGCACCGCTCACAGTCGCGTCGCTACCATGAAGAGGGAGCAGTGGTGACATTTCCGGCAAGAAATGTTACTATTTTGCTTGTTTGTGGAGACATTGCTTCTGCCGATTACTTACAGCAGCAATATCTTCAAAGTATATTGTAAAAAACCGTAACATATCAATTTACTCATCTCTAATATTTCATTGAAATAAGGCGAGCTACACGACAGTGCTGCGTGTGAGCCCTTGTTGCTTTCATCATCATCATCATCATCATCATCATCAGCCTGTCTACGCCCACTGCAGGGCAAAGGCCTCTCCCACGTTCCGCCATGCAACCCGGTCCTGTGCTTCTGCTGCCACGTTATACCTACAAACTTCTTAATCTCCTCTACCCACCTAATTTTCTGTCTCCCCCTCACGCGTTTGCCATCTCTTGGAATCCAGTCAGTTACCTTTAATGACCACCGGTTATCCTGCCGACGTGCTACGTGCCCGGCCCATATCCATTTCTTCTTCTTGATTTCAACTATGATGTCCTTAACCCCCGTTTGTTCCCTGACCCACTCTGCTCTCTTCCTGTCTCTTAAGGTTACACCTATCAATTTCCTTTGCATCGCTCGCTGCATCGTCCTTAATTTAAGTTGAACCTTCTTTGTAAGTCTCCAGGTTTCTGCTCCGTAGGTAAGTACCCGTAAGATGCAGCTGTTATATACCTTCCTCTTGAGGGATAATGGTAGACTACCATTCATGATTTGACAATGCTTGCCGAATGAGCCCCAACCC
Organism: Rhipicephalus sanguineus; assembly: GCF_013339695.2. NCBI lineage: Eukaryota > Metazoa > Arthropoda > Arachnida > Ixodida > Ixodidae > Rhipicephalus > Rhipicephalus sanguineus. The sequence goes on along the minus strand of NC_051182.1, from coordinate 77,375,884 downwards.
ATCCTTATTCTTCTAGTTATTTCACTCTCATGGTTCGGCTCCGCGGTTACTACTTGTCCTAAGTAGGCGTACTCCTTTACAACTTCCAGTGTCTCGCCACCTATCGCGAAGCGCTGTTCTCTGCCAAGATTGTTCACCATTACTTTAGTTTTATGCATAACAATTTTCAGACCTACTCTTCTACTTTCCGTATCCAGTTCAGTAATCATGAGCTATAATTCGTCTCCCGGGTTACTCATCAATGCAATGTCATCAGCGAATCGCAGGTTACTGAGATACTCTCCATTAACTCTTATCCGTAATTCTTCCCAATCTAGGGCCCTGAAAACCTCCTGTAAGCACGCGGTGAATAGCATTGGAGAGATCCTGTCTCCCTGCCGTACGCCCTTCTGTATTGGGATTCTGTCGCATTCATTATGGAGGACTATATTGGCTGTGGATCCGCTTTGATTTCTTCCACTATGTTTATATAGGCTTCGTCGATGCCCTGATTCCGCAGTGCCTGCATGACTGCTGGTGTCTCCACCGAATCAAATGCCTTCTCGTAATCTATGAAGACTATGTATAGGGATTGGTTGTATTCCGCGCATTTCTCTATCACCTGATTGATAGTATGAATATGGTCTATTGTTGACAAGTCTGTACGAAATCCTGGCTGGTCCCTTGGTTGATTGAACTCTAATGCCGTATTAATTCTGTTAGCAATTACTTTTGTAAATAGCTTGTAGACATCGGACAGTAAGCTGATGGACCTGTTTTTTCAGGTCCTTGACGTCACCTTTCTTATGGATCAAGATGATGTTGGCATTCTTCCAAGATTCTGGTATCCTCGCCGTCGAGAGACACTTCGTATACAGGGTGGCCAGTTTTCCCCACATAATCTCTCTACCGTCTTTCAACAGGTCTGATGTTACCTGATCCTCCCCAGCGGCTTTGCCTCTTTGAATTCTCTTTAGGGCTTTCTTTACTTCTTGTTGCTTTAGAAAGAGTTAATTACCTTGCTCCAAGTGAAACGAAAGAACTTACCCGCAGGAGGAGAAAAGGTCACGAACACGCCTGTGAGAGGCGTGATGTTCACAAGGCAGAGAAATAGCGCGACGTTCACGCTGGCTTTGCTGCACCGTTGATATGTTGGCTGAGTCCGATAAAGGTGGGCGTTAATGCAGTTTTAGCTACATGGCAGGATCAGTATATTTCGTTTCAAGGGGCACTGGCATCGTGAAATCGCATCTGCACTGCCCCTTACAGCAGTGCACATAGTGGGTAAGCATGCGCTTAAAGAGACGACTGCAGGGAATGTAGTGAAGAGGTGCGGTGAACGTTTCAGCGCAGTATTTCGTTGCTTGAAGTTTGACGATACCACATATGCGCTTCTTAAGAGCCCGTTTTGTTTCAGCGCACTCGGAGAAGGATACAGTGTGCAAATATAGTATGTGCTTGCACATGGCGATTCCAGGTCGCAAGAGTTTTCTCGGCCGAGAAATCTTTCCTCGCCAATGCAGTTTTAGCAGAAGTAGCACGTGTAGAGGACTTTCCGACTCGTGGATGGGGGGGGCAAACACCTACCACAAGTAAGCCAAACTTAGTGAATGCGCTATGTCTAGGAAAGGGGCCTCAAATACGCGGGCCGCGGACCTTTCGCTAGCGGCCCAGGCCGCACGTGACTGTCTTCGTCGCATATATTTTTTGCTATTTTCTTCATAAGTATGTTTATGAGCTACATAGATGTGGCTGGTCTCAAGGATGTCTTGGTAAGCCACTTCATGCGGTCACCATGTCTTGAAATACAACCGTGGACCAAAACCTATATATTTAAGAATCGGTGTCCACATTTCAGTCATTCTAGAGATCAGTACTGATATGTTCCTCGAATCCTGGGAGAGGTCGTCTGTGAAATGACAACTTTAGCTGCCATTTTGGACGACCCCCTCCCCGCTCCGTGCTTCAGTATCTCGGCCCTTAAGAGAGAAAATATCGTGACTGTGGCCGAACAGCTGAGGCAAGTACGAGAACCCTGGTCCAAAAGAAATACTAATATTTATGCTCACAACATGCAAACTGCTTGCCTACAAGAAGCTCCCATATGTCTGAAACGTTTCTGATACAGAAGTTGGTCGTTCTTTTCATAACATAGAATTTGAAAGTTGGTCGTTCCTTTGAGTAATCATAACCATAATAAAACACTCGGCTAATTTCACACCACCAAGAATTTTGCAATGAACGATATCATCTTACACTGTGATTTCCCTTTCCTTAGTTGAGTGACGTTTCACTTTAAATATCTTTACAGAAGTTTCCAAGGAGCGAAATGCTGAAAGTTATATTGATTCCAGTGGCCGTATATCTATTGGCTCTGTACAACGATAGAGTGGCGTGCAACAACGTGGAAGACTGCTCACTGAAGATTACAGACGGTACGTAATCAATGTTATTCTATTTTTCTGCCCTCTGTACGCAGCAATAACATATAACGAAAGGTCCCGCTTAAGTCCACCATCCGAAGTTGCAAGACGGACATCAGAGGGTATGGGCTTGGGCTAGTTAGTGTCGGTGCTCCATAACGTCGTTTGTTGTACCGAATCAAAGTAATCAAGTGTCCATATAGATGAAACATCCACGTTTCATCTCTCTGTGCCCCTGCCCATTTTGATTTGGCGCAAAACACCACGTTATCAATTATCGGACATTATGGCCAAAGTGTCGAGACCTCCTTCCCACAGAAAAAGATGTGCTCTCCACTCGCCACACTGCCTAGAAGCTATGGCGTAGCACTGGTGAGCACAAGCTCACGTGGTTAATTCTGGGTATTGTGGTCGCATTCCACTAGAGTAGGTTGGTTCGTTGGTAAAACTTTATTGTTGATTCTGAGGTATGCGACTTGTGCGCAATGGGCCCCTCCCACGTTGGGACGGGCAGGCTAAGCCTGACCGCCGAATCATGGGCTCTCTGGACGTGCCATTGCTGATACCCGTCATTTGGGCTTCTGATGGCGGACCACCAGTTGGCTTGGTTGGCTTGATCTGTGCCCACTAGTGCAATGCAGAAATACACATCCACCGTGAAGTTGGCGCACATAAAGAACCTCAGGAAGTGACACTTATTTTGATTCCACCCTATACATGTTTCCTCGTATACATAAATCCACAGTTTACTTTAGTTTTATGCTTTGTGTTGTTTTTATGAAGCTTGCAGATTGCCACTCTGAAGGTTAAAATTTTGAAAGCAGAGAATTTCGTTCTACATCCGACGGAGAAGGCGGTAAAACCAGACACTGCTGTTCCTTTCATCATCTGTTTTATTACATTCTCTGGAATATTAATGTGGTATGATGACTGAAGTCGAAGAGGCTGAAGTGGGTTGTGGGTTGCGGGCTTACGCGGCACGGAACAGAACTGGCGGTCCGCAGCAAGAGTGCTGTCACTACCTCTTTTCTTTTACAGTGGCATGTGCGCTCCTCTAATCACGTCATTCTTTTATGCTGCTATGCCATCAACTAGAAGGCAACGCTAAAATGTGAGTCACTTTGTGCGTTTTAGTTGTTTTATCGGCTATATCGCGGCAATGAGCTAGTAGGTCTTGTATGTACAAAACATAGGGATCTGTAATGCTTCAAACTCGGGATTAAAGGGCATTTTTCGCAGTGACCTTCCGATCGAAGGGCGCGCCGAACAGCATTTTTTTTTTAAAGAACTCCTAACATGTTCGATTTCTTGCGCTTGAAACCACTTGCGTGTGGCGCCACTTAGGAAGATGGGACGTTGGAGAGCGTAATACAGTAAAACCTCGGTGATACGAATCTCGCGGGGTTACCAAAAATATTCGTATCATCCGAAATTCATATCACCAGAACACATGGAAAATTAGTATGCGAGAAAAGGAAGTTGACATACGTTTTGATTTAGTGTTTCTCAGGGCCGCAGCGACGTCATGAATAGCTTTGAATGATTGCCAGTAAAGTTTTTAGACGTCAACGATCATACTTGTACTCGTAAATATACGGTGCATGCGCGCGTGTGTAAATAATGAACCAGATGTGTTGTGCCCCGTGACCGCTAGTAGCCCCTTCCTAATCATACTACGCTTTTCTGCATGACAACAGACTACTGCGGCGAAAGTGACTTAAAAAGCGCTTTGCACACGATAGATAGAGGCCACCCCCTTCGCCAAGACCGTCCGCTTCGTCTCTTGGGGTCTTCGTCCACCTTTCATGAGACTTCATGACGGACCCGCAGCCCAAGTTTCAGTCTTGTTTCATACAACGTCTGATTGCGGGGACATGGCTTGCATCGACGTGGCAGGCACGTGTTAACGCAGTACAAAGAAGCTGCTGCCTCGAGCATAGGAGCACGTGTCAACGCGTCCGAAAAAAAAAAACGCGCCGTCAACGTCATCTATAATCTAAACGTGAAAGCGCCTAAAGGCCTCCAAGATTCGCGCGCACTATCTCGGAGGCAACGACGCACCGTTGATGGTCGCGCAGCGTGCATGCCCGCGCCCGCGTGTGATTGCCGGGTCTTCCGCGACAGCGCGGGCAGCACCTGTTCGTACCTGTGCGCTAGCGTACGTTCGTATCAAACGTCGAGGGGTGCAAATCGGTTCGCAACAACCGTACTCCAATACATTGCAGGCTAATGGGCCTTGGCCGGGACCACAGAAAAATTCGTATCACCCCGAAATTCGTACGAGCCGTGATCGCATCACCGAGGTTTTACTGTAGTTGGATTCCACCTGTTAGTATCGCTGGCGTGTTCGGAAAGGCCGTGCCGTGCATTGAAGTCAGTGCCCTTTAGTGCGGAGAACACGCTACCGCCGCGAGTATGGTCGTTGCAGCAGCCTCGCGAGTCATAGCATGCGTTACAGTGCCGTAGACAGAAATTTACACTGGGGATATAGGGATGACCATTCTTTATCGCTGTTCGTGCGTGTGTTTCCAAGTGTCCGTTGCACCAAAGTTTACCAAATTTCTATAAAATGTTACGTGTTACGAAACACAGGCAAAAGAGAGAATTTTCCTGATGTATTTACCACACGAACACTAGCAGTCACGAAACTGGAACTGAGATTTCACATTAGGACCTGGAACATCGTCCTCCATGTCTTCTTTTGACGCCCTGTTTCGCTCAGCACATCTACGGAAAAACAGTATGTGGCCCAAGATACATCATTATGCCTCTACGTCCCTCTTACAATCTAACGCTGCTGGACGGCTCGCCTGAACGCACCAACGCCTGACACATCAGACGTCGGTGCTTACGTCTGGCACGTCAGGATGCCAGACTCCAAGGCGGTAATCCTTTCCCGGTGTAGCTGACGTCTGCACTCACATGGGACCACCGATGTTACGTTGGACTGTTCGTTACTAGTCATTCGTTTTTGCGCCAGACATATTCTCTGACTTCTGGCTCATCTAAAATTACATGAGTTTGTGCAACATGTTTCAAATTTCTACTCTACTGACGCCCTTATGCCAATTGCATATTCGTAGGTTCATCTTCGGACTGTCTGCAAGGTAAGGCGTATTGCCCTGTACAGCATCACATGCCTGTAAATATTTCTAGTGAAAGAGAAAGGAAGAATAGTAAAGGCAGAGAGGCTGACAAAACGAGAGTCCACTTTGCTTCCCTACACTGGGGATAAGTGAACCTAGAATAGGAAAAGAAAGTCACAGTTTCGTCGCAAGGGTGAAGCAATGAATGCGATAGCGACAAATTGGAATGTGATACGAAGAACGGCAAGCAGCTCGAAACTTGCTGCTTGCTGCTCACGAACAAAGGACGCACGAAACGTACACACACACAAACACACACACACACACACACACACACACACAAACACACACACACACACAGGGCGAGCACGAACCAACAACTGTCACAGCTCGACACTTGGAGCGCGCTGCTGAGACACAGCACAGAACGCATGAAAAGAACGCACAGGTGTGCAGAGGATGAGCGCGCCTTTTATATCCACCACTCTCTCGGTCGGTGGGGTGGTGTTGCCCTCTGGGAGCGGTAAATAAAGTAATTAGTCATTACTGTGGCCTCCGCGATTAGCACCTGCAAGGCGTTACACGTCCGTCCCACTCGGCGCATTTTCAATAGTTCGATTTTGTCAATGCCTTAATACACCGCGAGGTGGCGATCTTAGACCAAGCGTCGTAAAAGCGTCGGCCTCGCTCATAGCATCACACTAATCCAAACCAAAATGTCACGCCATCTCCCGCTAAAGGGGACCATGAGGCGATGCGAAGCAGCGTTTCGTCATGTAGAGCCCGCGTTTCAGAGGGGAAGTGGAAAGGGGGAGATGAGAAGGGGGAAGGGGAGAGGGGAAGTGGAGAGAGAAAGTTGAGATGGGGAGGGGAGAGGTGAAGTGGGGAGGGGGAAATGGGAGAGGGGGTATGCGGAGATGGGGAAGGGAGAGGTGAGGGGGATGGGAGAGATGAAGAGGAGAGGGAGAGGGGATGAGGCAGAGGGGATGTGTGGAGAGGGTTTGCGCATGCATAGTAAGGGTGGTCACGCCGCACACCACCACCACCGGATTGAACTCCGCCATTAGATGTGTCGCATCAAAAATAGCTCTGCGACGCGCGCCTGCCTTACCTAGCTCTAATACCGCGTTATCTCACCCCGAGAAAAATCGCGGCCGGGCTACGGGCACGCCACGACGCGCTTTGCGTTTCCCTCTAGTCCGGCCATGGTGTTCGATCACATTTTAACATGTCGCGGCATGGTGACCAAGTTCTGCGTCCAATGAGCGACGCTCTTCTGGCTTGATTGATGACTGAGGGGCGCGAAAAAACGGCACACAACGAAAAGAAGTACACGGGTCGACGCGCTATCACACCTCGTTCTCCGATGACGCTTTCACCGTTAACTACTACAGCTACCGCAGGGGTTTGTATGATCCTTTAACATGGACGTTAGTCGTCGGGATGGAGATTTACCAAAGTGGGTGCATCCATGTTAAATGGTGCTATAATAATAATAATAATAATAATAATAATAATAATAATAATAATAATAATAATAATAATAATAATAATAATAATAATAATAATAATAATATCTGGGGTTTAACATCCCAAAACCACGATGTGATGATGAGGGACGCCGTAGTGGAGGGCTCAGGAAATTTCAACCACCTGGGGTTGTTTAACGTGCATCTAAAGCTAAGTACACGGTAAACGGTGCTATAGCTGCCAGACATCAATATACATTGTGCAAACTCTCTTATATCAATTCAGTTACTTCTGCAAGGGCACGATTTACTTTCGTGTTATTCCGATTCCTATGATGGAGGGATCAACCATCTTTTTCTTTGTTAGACAAAGTATTAATTAGAACTAACAGACAATAATGCCAAGGAAAATATAGGGGGTGTTATTTGTAATAATTGGGATATAAATGTGAAGAAAGTAAAACAGCCCCGCCAAGGTGGTCTAGTGGTTATGGCGCTCGACTGCTGACCCGAAGGTCGCGGGATCGAATCCCGGCCGCGGCGGCTGCATTTTCGATGGAGGCGAAAATGTTTGAGGCCCGTGTACTTAGATTTAGGTGCACGTTAAAGAACCCCAGGAGGTCGAAATTTCCGGAGCCCTTCACTACGGCGTCTCTCATAATCATATCGTGGTTTTGGGACGTTAAACCCCAGATATTATTATTATGAAAGTAAAACGGACGAAAAGATAACTTGCCGGCGGCAGGGTCCGAGTTATCTTTTCGTCCACTTTACTTTCGCGCGACCAAGTTATCATGTTCTGACACACGTGTCCAAACCTCATACATTTTCGAATTGGAGTGACCTTGGAATAAACGGTCGTACGATATTCCGAAAGCGACCAGCCTTACCAGAACGTAGGCATTCATTCTTGAATATTAGTTTTATTAGAGGAGGTGTTAATTTTACAAGCAGCATGAGCCCAGGCGGGACACATAGCGATGTAATCTACCACTGGCTCTACTCGAATGGGTAAGTCCGTCCTGGACATAAAGATGTCCTCAGCGTAAATGACAGCAATAGTGGTAAGACTGTACAGTGAAATATACGAGCGGATTTTTATGCCATCAAGTTCCTTTTACTCAATATGATCAGTGCAGTCTCACATGCATCGTCGATAGCCAGAGCATTTTTTCGCGAGTTGACTCTCACGTCCTTTACATGATTTGTCACCCCAGCCTCTAGGAGCACAGAGCCGACTGTCTGTAGAGTTGTCTCAGGTACTCGGTAG